>NC_016089.4:14400376-14447815 GCF_000004515.6 Glycine max
TTTACAACTCTAGGTTAAACTATAGAGTGTGATATTAGTGTCAAATTCTATTGAGTTAACCTATTATGACGTAAGAAACTCATTTATTCTTTCATTTAATTTTCCTCACCAGAGTATAATTTTATTCATAAAGTTCAAACTCATTATCAAGAGTTATGGATTTCTTTTATTTAATCATTAATTCTACAAATGTTTAATCATATTTAATATTCATTCAACAAGTGTTGTTAAGCATTAGGTATCCATAATTAAAACATAACAAATAACATGTTAATTACTATAATAATCTTAGGTCAAAAAAACTATTAAACTTATTTTTGAAAATTTTTTATTGACAACTTATAATAAATTTAACCATTAAAAAATTTCAATTGAGTCCGTTCAATAATTACATTCACATATTATTCATCTATATATGTAAATTAATATATGAAATATATTAATATTTATCAAATAAATATTATATATATATATATATATATATATATATATATATATATATTAATCTATCTATATTATTGGTGTCCTATTTATAATAATCTTATGATTAAAAATTAATCTATCTGCATTATTGGATTCTTCTCATAGTTAATTTGTCTCCATGTTCTCGTTAATTAGTTTGTGATTATTGGGAAAGAAAGAAAGTGCAAGAATTTTTTGGCATCAATTCTGCACGACATGGATAGAAATGGAAATTAACCAACATATGTATTTTTATTTGTTTTTGCAAAACAACAACAATGCTATAATGATAAATGTGAGCACATAAGCTTTCTAATAAAGATTAGTGATTAATAAAATCAAATAATACTTTGGTAGATCCTACTTTTAGTACACACATTGCATGTGATTTACACTCTTATCGCCTTAGAATTAATTGGAGATATATTATTTTGATAATAACATATTTTAAAAAGAAATTTTTGTACTTTATGATAATGATGAAATAATGAGTTAAAAACGTTTTTAACAAGAAATGTATCCACGTCTCTTGCTTTTGGCATTTGATATCAAAATTAATTAAATATAAGGAAAACATATTTGACTCATTTAAAAAAAAAAACACTTTAGAAGATAAAATATGCTTATAGCCATTTTTAGAAAATCAATAGGATCAATAGAAAAACATATTTGACTCATTTTTAGATCAAATATGTGAAGATACAAATTTATTTGTAAGAAATTATAGTGTTTTTATAGTTTAAGATAACAAATATATTTCATGGAAATAAATCTACTAAATCTACTTGAGTTGAATAGGGTCAATATATTTATAGTTATACCAAAAACTCTTCATTTGACCATTTAACACAATTTTACATCCTTTTATCAGAATATTTAATGCAGTTCTATATATAAAACTCAAATTTAAAACAACTGAAATTAGAACAATATTCTCAAACCAATTAATTCTCAAGCTTAATTATATATGAAAATTTAAAAGTATTAAAAATTTAATCATTATTTTTAAATAATAATTATAAATATATTTTATTATCTAAAATGCATTCTTCCCACTTCAGAGGTTATTCTAAATGAGTCAAATCTCAACCATTATTGTGGATGGAAATTCAGCTCAACTTCCAAGCATAAAAGGTGAGAGGATTGTATTGAAAATATGTTTATATGCCAAAACTATTAATACACTTCAATTGTATGTGAGAGTTTATTATTATTACTATTTTTCTTGGGTAGGAAAAAATCGTTTTTAAGTTAAGTAAGACTATTATGAGTAGGGGTAGGAATAGGTCAGGCCGACCTACAGGGGCCTATGACCTGACCTACATAAAGCCTGGTCTGAACTGGCTTAGGCTTATTAAAAAGCCTTGTAAGCATGGTAGGTCGGCCTATATATATATATATATATATACTTATATTATTTTTTGGGTATCAATATATACTTATATTATTTTTTTGGTACAATTAATTTTTTTTAAACTATTAGACTTTGATTTATAACTTCTATTCCTATAATCAAGTAAGACTTTAATTACAATTTAGGTGTGAGTCATGTGCCCCTTTATATTTCTCATTATAAAAGTCAGGTCGAGCCAAAATAAAAGTCTTCTTTAATGAGCTATAGGTCAGACTCAAACCTCAAAAATTCATCGTAGGCTAGACTTAGCCTTTTAAAGCCTGGTCTGACCTATTCTCACCCCTAATTATGAGTGATAGCATAATGTAATTATATATCTAAAAATTAAATTTGATATTAGTAATTAAGCTAAAATAACTCCACGTCATTTGATTTGTGCATTCAATGATATTGCCACTTTAATATGTCTATTGCCACTTTTATTTATTAATTATATTTTTATATAATTTATTTGCATTATTAATTTATTAAAAAAATATTTTAGATAAAACATATTTAAATAGAGTCACATGCATTAGGCACATGAAGATGAATATAGATATTCTCCAATTGTTAATTTAAGTATTTATGATAAGTAATATTTGTCAAAAAGTTTATTTATTCAGTTCTTAATTTGATCATTCATTTTTTAAAAAATGATTCAGTCACTAAAGGATTAACAAATTAATTCTTGAATGATTTTAATTTAATAATTAGTTAGCATTTGTTTTTTGTAGTAATAACAATCATAAGGATATTTGGTTCTTTGGCAGGACTCCGATATATAATTATTAGTTTCGATTCTTTTGATAAGGTACCAGACTAATCTTTCATGACTTAATCATATTTAAAGCTTATCATCTTTCCTTAAGATCAAGTATATCTTTTAAGAATCAAACACAAAGGAGTCTTTCTTACAAACTCAACATATATTATCAATAACTGATTTTAAGGAAAGATAATTGTTTAATATTTGTTTAATTCTATGAATAATACTCTGTTCATCCCAAAATAATAGTTGTCATAGGTAATTTTACACATATCAACAAAAAATAATAAATAAATAAAAAAAACAATAATTTTATAAAATTAATCTTATATTATTATTAATTTATTTTATAGATTTTGTTATCCACTATTAGTATTATAAGAGATATAAGTAAAAAAATAATTAATATTACATTGAAAAGTTAAATTAACCATTATTTTGGGATTTTTTCTTTCTTATGCAATAATTATAATGGAACAAGAGAGTAACAATTCTATTATTTTGGTAAGTGCACTTAAAAACTTAAATTAGTGTAATAGTTTTGAAAGATGTGTTAGTAGTACATCAGGGTTTTTTACTTGTAAAAGAAAGTATAGCAGGGTTTTATTAACTACTTGTCTTAAGGATATTAGTTGATAAATCAATAAATATATTTTTTTTTATTGAAAATTATCCCACAATATATTATAAATAGAATAAATTACACTAATCTCTCCTTTATTTTGAACTTAATATACTCTTATTCCCTTACAAATGCATTATTTTAACATTCCTAAACCAACATCAATAACTACTGTCGTTAATTTTAGTGAAAAATAAAAAACATCCTTCCCACTTGATCCCAATCTTATAAACCACTTCACCTAGTCCTTCACCTCCACGACGACATGCAAATATGAGTTTTCTCTCAAGGTGGAGTCACCTGACAAAAGAAGTGTATTAATAATATTTTAATGATTTTTTTACTTTTAATTTTTAACAAAATTCTTAAAGATAACCTAATTAGCATTTGTTTATTTTATTTTTCAATATATTTTAGTACATTTTTTTATTTTTTAGAAATTTATTAAATATTTCAAAATTGCAAATAAATTTTGTAACCTTAATCAATTTTTAATTAATAATGAAAACACATTTTTTTACTGCAAAAAAAATTCTTTTTAAAAATGTATTAGTAACATTTTTCTACCTCAAGCTAAATTGGTGTCCAAAAAGTTTTTAAGGGGTAAAAGGAAGGTTTATCCGAACTAAGTTTTGTTTGCAAATTTATTCAACAGAACATGTAAACAGAGCCCGTAATATAATTGATTGCTCAAATTCCAAAGTCAACTAGGTTAAAGTGGCTATCACTATTATTGGCCCTGATAAAGGCACCACTTTCTTCAAAGTGGGAGGAAATTAAACCTCTCATTACCATTTATTAAGTTATGGCACCAGTGTTCATTATCTTTGCTCTGTCTGTTCTATTTGCCTGCGCCTTTGTGGGCCTTTTGGAAAACAGATAGGTCCCATGAAGCAGCACCAACATAAATATAATTGTATGGATAATATTAACTCTTTTTTAAGAGAAAAAAAACTTAACCATTAAAGGTTGGTTTGATGTTATCTAAGAAAGGAAAGACTTTGTGATAGATTCTCTTACAAAATGTAAATATGATTTGACAATTTTAGTTTGAATTTGTCTCAAAGAGATACTATTGATGCGCTAAAGAGTGTAAATGAGTGTTATATTGTAATTTAATCACAAAGTGATGAGAGTAATAATTTTTTTGCCTTTTATCAAAATTATCTTAAGATTTATATTTATCAGAATTTTTTAATTAATTGATAATATAATATTTTTTTTGCCGGTAATACATAAAAATGAATATAAAGATTTAAGAAGGAAATATCTATCTTGTTATTTGTACTTATGGTTTTTAATAAAAATTTATCATTATTTTTAATAAAAATAACTTTGCACCCATATGATGATAAAAAAAATATGAATATCTACCAAATATACTACACCACGTTAGGATGACAAATAGTATTTTAAGTCACCTTAGAGATGATTGATTACCTGTTGTTCACTTTTCTTTATATGAAGGAAATTAAATCATGTATTAGTGGACACTGTGCCGATGGAGGATATTTCTATTTCTAATTCACCGTCCAACCAAAATATTCCATTAAAAAGAAAGGAAAGTAGAAACAAACAATCCTTTTTCGAAGAAGAATTGAAAATTGAAATGAATGGGTGGCCGGATTGATACCAGTACGATCCAATAAATGAATTCAATTCATATTCTAATTACAAATCTTTGGATGATCACGCATTATTGAAAATAATTCTAAGATATTAATCAACAGAAAATTAGTATAAAAGTAACCTATTATCATAACTAAAATTATTTAACAATCAGGTAACATTTAAGTTTTTTACAATCAAAGTTTAAATTTACAACCCTGGGAAAACTATCCAAATTTAACATTTAAATTAATAATAATGAATTATTCATAATAAGAATAAATAAAAGAATACTGTAACAAATATTTATATATTTTTTTATAATAACAAATATTTATTTATATAATAATGCTTTATACATGTTGATAGCGTGTTACTTCATATTAATATATTTTTTAATAATCATATTATTGATATGAATTATTCATCAGTTTTATTGATGACTAATTTTCGTTAAAGAACTCAATTAATCTCATTTTTAATAAATTTTTTTTTATAATCGTACCTTTTTTATTTACACGACTTAAACATATCTTATTAGAACAAATCTAATATTACTTGAACTAATAATTTATTAATTACTTGATGTTAATATGAGATAATCTGGTGTTACTCAAATCGTTTATAAGGTAAGCTTATATATTTCTCAACCAAAATTCATTGAAAAATATTAAAAGTATCCATATTTATATATCATGCTAATTAGAACGAGCTTTGCAATTTTTATGGGTATCATTTTTAATTTAAACCTGATGTAGACCAGGTTTATTTTATCGATTAAACCGAATAATCTACACTAATCAATTTGGCTTTTTTGTCCCTGGTTTACATGTCTATCCGAATTGACCTGTACCTCTAATAGGATCAATTACTAATTAAGAAAGGAGATCAATCAATGTTAAGGGCTAAAATATAGACATAGACCCTTATTTTATTTTGGTTATAAATAAGTACTTACTTTTTATAAATTCTAAAATAGTTCCTTATCATAACAAATTAATCCATTCAAAAAATTGATCATTTTTATTTTTTATAACAATTTTAAACATTTTTTTTTACATATTCAAGACATAAGAATCAACTAACATTTGAAAAAAAAAATATCATAAAAATAATGAAAATAGTATGAAAAATGAGTCTAGTAAGTAATAAGAAAAAAAAGTAACATTAGATTTTTAGGATTTGAATTACTCATGAGTCTCACTTTATATGTATTTTCACCTTGTTTATGTTTTTTTTTTAGTTTTTGTACAAATGAATCTAATAGGATAAATTTTATATTTTGAATCAATAAAAAAATTTCAAAATTATACTCATAAATTGAAAACAAACAGTTTTTTAATGAATTAAATTAAAACTTTTAAAAATTAAACATCAATTTAGAACTAAAAAATAAATTAAGAGACCATCTGTATATTTTAGTCCTATATATATATATTATAAGATTAATGACTAGTCGGCTTGGAATTAGGATAGGATACTGATCAATAAACTATATCGAATGAATACATTGGCCCATTAAACTTAAACTATTCATTCAACCTTTGAATAAATACCAAGCCCAGCTATAACTATAAAAAAAATTTCAAGCCCAACTAATGCATGTTTTCGTATGTTTATACAAAATAGTATTTTTGACCGTGTTATTTATGGGTTAAATATTTATTTTTATGTAATCAATGCTTAATAAGTAAATATATTTAAATATAATTTTTATATGATAAAGATTATATTAAATACTAAAATCTATATAAATTATTTATTTTTATGTAATACATTTTTTATATATAATTTAGATATTAATATGATTTTATATGAATATTTTGTTCATATAAAATGTAGATATTTTTATCTTCATGATCAATAATTATTTAAATGTAAATTTTTATTTTTTATGATGCAAATACTAATGCTAATATTAATACGATTTTATGTCAAAATTTTACCTCTGTGATACAAATATTTATCTCAGTGACTTAGATGTTAATATGTTTTTAAAAATGTTTTATTTGAGACAAAAGCTGTGCTTCTCACATGGACATGGGATTTTCAAAAACAGTGCCTATTTATTTTAGATTTTAGTATAACTAGCATTTTAATCCTTGAAATGTATGTCCAAATATTTTTATGCACAATAGTTTAATTATATAAATTAAAATTATTTTAATATATATTTTTAATGAATCGAATAATATAAAATAAAAATTAATTTAATTTAAATTCAAAGAAAACATAATAATTGTAAAAATAATATTTTAAAAATAATAAAGATTGATTTGTTAGAACTTAAAATAAAATAAGATTAATTTAAATGTGAAAATAATATACTTATAATAAAATAATAATTTAAATTTTTAAGAAATGTAAAACCTTAAAAAATAATATCAATTGGCATAAGTTATATCTGGTGATCAGTGTGCAAGGAAGAAAGAAAGAAAATATTTTAAAAATGAATTAATTAAGAGAGTGAGAATCGTGAAAAACTCACTTTCTTAAGAGAGTATAGAAATTTATAATATAAGAATAAAATAATTTTGATATAATTGAATTTAAACGTATGAAGTATAAACGTAACGTAGAAAGAGGAGTAAAATTACTGGGCAGATGAGTAAATAGAGTTGCTGTGAATATAGCATCAGAAAGTCACGTGGTGTAGCCATCCTACAAATTTGTGTGTACATGCAAATCAAGGTTAGCTTTAGACATGGACAAACAAACATCTCCATGGGACCTTCTTTTTGCTTTTGAGTTGTTTGCAGTGCCCACTTCACTGCCATCTATACGGTCAATAAGATTTTCAAAATTTTCATTTCACTATAAAAAATCCGAAATGTGGTAGGGAATAAGCATGTGCAGACCTGCAAATGCAATATATGCAGACAGCAAGAGTTGTCATCTACAGCACAGTCTATGATCCTATTTACAAAGTGTTTGCTTCTTCTATCTCACACTGCATGTCCTTTTCATATGGAGTGTGTCCAATGTACATTCTTATAACCCATTTAAATTTAATTCAATCGTATAAAATGTAAATTATCCTTTCACTTATGTAGTTTGGTGTGTAAATAAGACAATAACTATTTTTTTATTAATCTAAAATAAACTCTAATATTATATTAAAATATGAGTTTAAGTTTAATTTAATTTTAAAAAACCAACTTATAAAATGAAAATTATGTTGCATATATATAATTTATTTTAACACTATTTATAAGTAACATGAAACTTGAATTTTTTTACAATAGTTACAACAAGATTTAAACCTACAACTTTGTGTAAATTTCCTAAACTCCTACCACTACTCCAACATCAACAGGTTAAGAAGTGGAATGAAAGACAATCTCATTCTACAAGACCAACACGGGCAAATGGGCAATAAAGGGTTTTTAAATCGCTGCTTACTAAATTCGATCTTAGGGGAGTCTAAAATTTATATAAAAAAAAAGTGTCATGTTTTGGATCCCAAAACAACTTCCAATGATCTTTTTTAATAGACTAATCGTGGAGTTTTTCACTTCTCTAGAATTGCTTGCTTTGATTGTTATACTTTAGTGGGAGTGACTCTTATCTCCTAGATGGTCCAGGATAATCATAAACTGTAAACGTTTGCTACAATTTATTGTCCTTATTATACAAATAGCTTGCACTTATGTCACAGTAGCACCTCGAACAATCCTATCTAGAATCGTAGACCAAATATATATAGACACTGTTAAGACAAGAGGGAGAGCCATTGGTCATTACCAAGAAAGATCCCTTTCCTTGTCTTTTCTGCCTCTCCAAAAAGTGATCTTTCATAATTAGTCCACACCTCACTATAAGAGAATCCAACGACGGTGGATCACAAAAGTAGCACTCTCATTAATTGCATTTCCATTTTCATTGAACCACTGAATAGAGCAATAGAAGAATACTACATAACAGTTAACAAACACTCAAAAAATACAAGTGCTTGCTTAACGTCGTCGTTTCTAGCATGGAAAGCCCAATGCTTGAATTTGAATTAATGCTATCCTCGAAAGACCACCTGAATATAAATAACTTTAAAACAAACAAACAAACCACCCAACAAATTGAAAGCATCAACTGCCTCTTTAAAGAAGCAGCATTCATATAGTAATTCAAAAAAAATCATTCGTGACACGGCTTTTTTCCAATGTGCATTAAATGAAAATGCATCTTTGAGTTCAGAACATTTTCCCATTCAAAGCCCAATCACCAATGGGTCATTCATTTAAAGCCCACGATTCAATATCAACCCAATGGAGAAAATTGAAAGAAATGCAGATTACACCAAAGACCTGAACAGGAAAACAAGAGAATCCGAGGGACAAAACTTAGATACATAACCAATAGACAATGCTGATATTATTCTCTAATTAAAACAGATATTTTACCTCGATAATTGTTACTTTGATAATCGACGATCTCGCAAAGATTTATGACATTAATTCATTCCCCCTGTTAATTGTTACTTCACCCCCTTGTTAATCGTTACTTTGATGATTATTATCGAGATAAAATATCAATTTAAATTGGAAAATAACATCATCAATGCTACATTATTGCATCTAGGTTTTTTCTTTTTGTACATTTGGAAATGTAATATGAGAGCACTAAGCACTGCCACTTAACTATTACTGGGGGAATGTGAGTGTTGCTCTTCTTCTCGCTGTTGTTGTTGTTCTTTGATCTCTTGAGGGGGTTCCTCCGGTGGCGATTCCTCGCCGGAGTTGTGTTCCGGCGGTGGCGGAGGACGTGGTCGTGGCGGCGGAGGGGCGATTCTGCCGTCGACGCAGGAGGAGCATTTGGTTTCGACCCAGGTTTCGACGTCAAACTCGCCGTGACCCATGACCCGACGACCCGAACAGAGCCTACCGATCATGCCGGCGATGACGCCGAGAACGGTGATGACGGCGAGGACCGCTATGACGGGTCCCACCGACCCGTGACCCGAATGGGTCGTGTAGGCTTGTTGGGTCACTTCTATGGGTGGTGGCTGTTGAACAAATGGTGTGGACATTTGAGATTAGGGCTTTTGTTTCTATGAGAATAGAAAACACAACTTGAACCAAAAAAGAAAAAGAAAATTGAGTGTCTAGAGAAAGTTCATGTTTTTGAGACACATTTTGTGGGTTTGAGATTAGGGCTTTTGTTAGAATGAGAACAATAAAATACAACTTGAACTAAAAAAAATGTGCCTAGAGGAAGTTGATGTTTTTGAGGCTCATTTTGTGGGGTTTTGAGAGAGAGGAAGGGGGGAATAGGGATCACAAAAATGGTTGTGCATTTCAACTTGGCATGTTTTTTGGCTTGCCCCAAATTCTGGCAAAAGTGTGAGCTTCTTTTTGTTAGGGTCTTTTGGGGGTTGTGGTGTGGTGTTGATGATAATGTTGAGTGTGCAGGAGATTAGAGAAGTGAGGGAATTTTTTTTGGGTGGGAGAGTGGGGTAACACCAATAAAGAAATCAGAGAGGTGGGCTTTTTCTAGGTACTGCAACGAGTGACTAGGAGAGAAAGTTTTTGGCAGTGGAATCATTTGACAAATCCATACCTCTTTTACCGACAAGGGACGGCTTGTAAGCAAGTTCTCTTACATAAAAGTTCAATTGTCATAAAGACCTTTGGTTTAAAAAAATGTTATACATTTTTAGTGTAAAAATTTCTTAATGCACAATAAAATAATTCTAGATAGTTATTAAATCAAAAGTTCTGATTATATATTTGTGTTTGTACTATGAGAGTGTATAATTTATTTTCTCATTTTTTATTATTAATGGATTATTCTGATTTTTAAAAGTTAGGTTAAATATATAATTTAGTTCCAATATATTTAAAAAACTCTCAATTTATTCCTTACTTAGTAATTTATTAAATCGGTCTTTATATTGTAAATAGTACTGATTTGGCCAACAAAAAATATTCACAGTTGTAAGAATGGGATTCGTATCTCATAAAAATATGAGTTTGAATTCAACTATTAATATGTGAAAATTTAGATTTGTTTTGACCTTGAAGATATCAGCCTTAAATCACCTAAATTTTGTGTGTGCTTATGATTTTCGATAAATATTTTATTTCATGTGATTCTCATCTACTTTAGTTTAATTTTTTTCTTCTTCCCGTCTCTCTCCTCTAGCATGGTAATATGATACATGATGTCATTGATGTCAATGTGTCCTTCCCTTTGGAGTTGTGATCATGATGATTAATAAGCTGAGTCCAGAAAACATCAAATCATTAAAGCTATTACAAGTTCACCGGAATATCTGTAGTGGAAAGGATACGTCTCTATCTGTTTCTAAAATTAAAATAAAAAGATCCATTCATAGTTTTAAATGAAAACTATGCATTTTAATATAGATAAGTAATTTAGATTAAGTAAATGTTTTAATTATACTTAATATTTTAAAGTTAATTTTATGGAATTTTAGATTAAACGGGCACTAAAAGGTTAGGGAAGGTGAGAGAGATTTTTTTAAACTTAGTTACGTAATAATATTATTGTTTTAATTAATTTCAATAAAATCAAAATATGGTACACATTTATAAAAAAAATAGAAATCCTATCTTAACATTTTAAAACTTTTCTAAGAAAAGACATACAACAAAATATGGTATAAAAGTAAAACATTTTGTTTATGCGTCTAGTTTTTTGGTACATACTTATGCGTCTAGTTTTTTTGGTACATACTTATTTCTCATACTTTATAATTCTCTTATCTTTGAATTCCTTTTCCTCGATTGACAAAGATAAAATGTAAGATCGATGCTAATAATTCATCATAAAAGAAAGTAGATTAAAGAGAGTTTTTTACCCCTAAAATATAAATAAAAATAAAAATTACTCAAATAATACGGCCCATTTTTATTTATCCAAATGATATATTCTACTGTGTCAAATTTTTTTACATGAGTTGAAGAACCAATTTCTTATATTTGTTTGTATGGGTTTTGAAATCGATTCTTGGGTAATCGATCTTTCAAGGTGTCATTTTTTTTTTTTTTTTATAATTTCGCATGAGTTAAGAGATTGGTTTCCTAGAAACTGATTTCTTAACTATGTTTTTTAATTTTCTATATTTTTTGTTTTATTAATTATATATATTTATCATCTTTAAAAAAATATATTATTCGACATATGTTATTAGTTTTTTTGTTTATTCATTTTTTCAAGAGTGAAGAATCTCTGTATTTTCATTTTATTAATTGTATATATTTATATTTTTTTAAACTTATAATTCATCATTGAAATCCTATTATTAATTCTTTAAGACTCTCTATTTTAATTATGTCCATCCATGCATATTATTATATTTATCTAAATTGTTTGTATTATTTTTTCTTCTTCTTCAATCATGCTAAATAACACTACATCCAAAATTGTTTTCTAAATGAAAATAAAATGAAAAAAAAAATATTTGTATGATTGAGATATTATTTTTCTAGACTAGATTTTCATTTTTTTAAAAATATTTTAATATTTCTATAAAAAATTTAAAATGATTGTTATTAATAAAATTTTTATTTAACTCAATTTATATTTATGGAACTACATTATTATATTTTTATTTGATTGATAAAACATCATAAACATAAATAAAATAGTTCAAAAAAAATCACCTCCATAAAATTTTTAAAGGAATTAACTGATTCCTAAACTATTTTTTTAAATATATAAATCATAAAATTGAAATTTAAAAGGAAATAAAAAATTCTTAAAAATGAAAATAAATATTTCAAAATAAATAAATAAATATATAATTGAAAAAAATTCACCCATTGAAAAATCATTTTTTGGAAAACCAATTTCTCAATGGAAAAAGAAAAAGTGAAAGTGAAAAATTGGTTTAGAGGAAATCGATTATTCACCATGAATCATAATTTGTATCACTTAGTTAAATATTCTTTAACTTATTTTATTTGTGTAATTTTTTTATTTATGGGATAAAAAAGTCATATTAAAGAAGTGTAATTAAAATGACCGAACTTATAAAAGAACTTTTGAGAATTATTTTAGAGGAAAAAGTGAAAAAGTAATGGATGAATTCCTAATTCCTATTTAACCACTCAAAGTTTTCAATGGTGAATAGAAGACTAGTGATACACCTCAAACTTTTCAATATTTTAAAAATTGAAAAAGGAATATGTAATAATGTAAAAAGTTTTGTATAGTTATTTAATCACAATTTATGTAGGATAAATTTGTTAATTTTTAAAATAATTTAAATAATAATATATGATTGGATGATAATATAAAATTATTTTACATTTTTAATGCATAAACATTAAATTTTTTTAGGAAAATTAAGTTCAAATGCTTGATGCAAATCTACCCCAATTCACACTCACTTTGTATTGGGCATGCCTGACAATGTCAACATGAAATAAGAACTCAAATGACGAATCAACAAACAAAAAAATGAAAAAAAAAACTTAAATATATTTTTTATTCATGATATATATATAATTTTTACCTCAGGTTCTTATTAAATTTTTAGATTTCTAATATTTAAAATTTTTTGTTTGAAGTTCCTATCATGAGATTGGCTAACTGTTTATGTGATGTATGCTGTGACATGTACTTTTTAACTGAGTAGAATTAACCGTATGCTTAAAAAATTTATTTATTTTCTTTCTTTTCCCAGTCTGTCCCTTTGGAGAACCCCTTTTTCTGTTGAGTCTCTTCTCCTTTCTTGCTGTTGGGAATGACATGGGTAGCTAAGTGTGTTACGGTAACCTCCTTGTTGCAGCCTTCGAAGCCCATGGCAGAGTCCGCCGTCGTGACCCTCCCGAAACTCCTCTCCACCTTGTCCCCCACCGCCCAACCCCTAGCCCGCCCCCATCACCAAGTTCTTCATCGCCGCCGTGGGCTTGGCCACCTCCGACCGCATCTTGGTGGGCGTGAACCTGGAGTTCCCTGGGCTCCCCCCCCCCCCCACCCCACCAAGCTCTCCCTGAATGCGGAGCTCCACCTGGTTTCCCTTGCCGCCTCTGTGGCCCTCTACTGCCACTGCTGCGAGTTCCTCCAAGAACTCTGCGCTGCCACCGACGTCCAACACCGAGGTGTGCATCTCGCATGATGGTCAATCCACTCAATCCACGCCGCCACCTACGTCCAACACTAAGCGGTGCATCTCGCGCATTGGTTGGTGATGGGTTTCAATTTTTTTTTGTGCTTTTTATTCTGATTTCAAGATTTTTTTTTGTGTTTCTGATTCTGTCGCCGCTATGGTGGGTTCGCGGTGTTGGTTGGGGGTGGGTTTTCTAGTATTTTGTGGTTCGCGAAGAGATGAAGACAAAGTGGCAAAGTGGGTTTCACAGATGGTGAAAAAGAAGAGGGGTGGTGAAAGAAAGCAGCTGCAGTAGGAGGAAGATGAGTTTGTGCGTGTTTATATGGCGTTGTAATCCTATCCAGGTCGGTCTATAGACATTTGGAACTAAAGCTAAAATGTTAAAAATATTTTTTTTTTTTTACCAGAATTTTAAAAGACTTAATATATTATATAAAATATCAATTTTTATATTAATCTTTTATCTTTTTTTAACTGCAGAATTATTTACAAAAGTTTTGTTAGATCCAAAAATAGAGGAGGAAAGAGATAAAATGTAAAATAGATATATTTATAGAGAAGAAAGAGGTAGGATGTAAAATAAATATAAAATAATTTGCTTAATTTTTTTTAAATAAATAAGAAAAATATACTTAAATTATTTATAATAATATTTATATCTATATTTAATATTTGTGGTTTTATTAATAAAAATAATACCAAATAATATATCATACTATAATTTTATTTATCATTTAATAATTAAAATTAATAACAAATATTTCTTTTGAAAAATATAAAAATATTGAGATCTTAAAAAATTGGAGGCCTAAGATCCTTGCCTTAATGGTCTAGTGGTTTACACTGTCCTAATCCTATTTAACCTACCTACGGGATCATTAACGGATCCTGATGAATTGTAAGGATAGAAAAATTCATCAAAATTAAATACAAAAAGTGAATATATATCATGGAAAAAAATATATTTAAGCAAAAGAAAACACTGAAGCCGTGAGTGAGAGTTGAGACCGAAAAGCACAAGTTCAATGGTGGAAAAAAAGAAAAGAGAGACTGAGAAATCCGAGACTGACTTTAGTACAAGTTCATGAAGAAGTAGAAGCATCCCAGACAAAAAAAAAAGAACATGTGAGTTACTAATGATGTATGCAAGTCACAATTGAACAAATCCAGTTAGACTCGAGGTGGGGTATGAAATAATTATAAAATCGCATATTGGATAAATAAAGACAAGCAATAGTGCGCATAAAGCATAGAGGGGTTGAATCTGATATTCTGCATTCTGATTGGTTTGAATCTTTTAGGTAATACACTTCTCATGCTTGATATGGATTCAACTTTTTATTTTATTTTATTTTATTGATTGTTAGTTTTTTTTAATGGATATAAAAAATTTATGACCTTTCCTTCTCCTTTAACCACATAATTCATCACATATCTCATCACTCATTTTGTGCAAAAAATCCAACGCTGGTATTCAATTGTATGCACGTTTATACTTTGTAAGATATGTGTGGATGAGAGCACGGAATGATCAGCAGAATTGCAATGTTATTTCACTTTTACACAAGAGTTCTTTGATTAAGCATAGACAAAATGAATAATTTGGTTTACATAGCCTAACAACACCTACGTCTTACAGAGCAAGAACAAAAAAAAAAAAATAGCATATAAAAAGCGAGTAACCTATGTAATGCATACAAACTTTAACAACAAATTAAGGAAATAATATTATAAATCGTGCATACATTTTTCCGTTAATTAATCTATAGGTCGTGACATATGCAAGTGGAGTATCTTAGGTATCACATCCCTTAAATTGGGTTTATTTATAAAACAGAATATTATTTTTAACGTAAATAAAAGAAGAAGATATTTCCCATGCTTATATTGCAAGTCTGCATCAGACGAAAGAGACCAGAGTAAGATTAAGAGATGTAGATGCCCTTCCGTAAGCACAATGCATAATTTAAGTGGAATAAAAGGGATAAGAGCACTTGATCAATGGGCAGTATATTTACAGTAACCACTAACTACGTACTCAAAACTACACGTAAAGCCTCCTTATAACACTCTTAATAATATAGTTTTCATAACACTTTTATATTTTGTACAAGTAATTATACACAAATATTTTATTATTTTAAACACCTCATTAATATCTTATATTTTTTTTATCTTATTTTATCCATCATATCATATCTTATTATATTTATATTATTTTTATCTGTGTTAAATGGGTGTGAGGGGTGTACAAGTAACTTTTTTTTATTGTACCGTTCAACAGTTGCATTTGCCGGAGAGTACCACTAATTAATGTTTAGATGCACATCACGACAGTTATAATAAACAGGGAGTGGCAGAGATTTGGCGATGATTAATGAGAAATTGATTTAATTTGGAGGAATGTTATCTTAGATCCATGGTTTAGTAGTCTACAAAATAGGCAAAGTACATTAATTTATTACAAATTTTCATCTGTTTAGTGTACAAACTTAGCAACACATGGATACAAAGATTATTTTTTGAGCTTTGACATCAAGGTTTCATATTTCTACATAAAGATCTTGACATAAAATCTAACATGGCTAATCTTCACTCTTCTGGAATACTACCACCACCTACCATGATGATGATCACTCCACATAATATACAAAGGATAGCATTCATACTCCAAGTGACTTATTGGCTTCCTCAATTACATTGTTGAGGTTTTTCTAAGAAGCTGAAAAATACAAGCACTCAATAGTTTACAGAGCCACATTTATATCTAATTTGCCCTTCTGCTCCTGTAAGTACTCCTACATTACTAAGCTTCACCATGGATTTGGCAAAATCATTGTAGAAGGAAAACCGGTTGTTGCTGTAATAATAAACCGTAGGAGCAGTCCTTCGATCCTTAAGTAGTGCTTGGTCAGATTCTAGAAGCGCTGTGTTGTATACGATATTTCTATAATACTCATTGTCAAACATCATAGTACTTGTAGCATCAAGAGGTGCTAGATTGCTGTTTGAAGCATCTTCATTTGGACAAGTGTTTTGCAATTTTGAGAGAAGTGAGAAGTCAAGCGCGGGATCAGGTCTGCCAGACCCTTGAAAGTCGAAAAGTCTCCCTTTGAAGGTGAAGCATCGGGCAAAACCAATTGTATGTGCTCCTGATGAAAATAGACACATAAAGTTATTCATGTCAAATTGAGATATAAAGTTGATCTAGCAGTGAATTGATGATTCTTTTTATTTGTGGGAATCAAAGATAAGTACCGAGGGTTTAACAGCTGAGTTACACCCCTTGATATCAGATTTGATCATTTAACAATATATGATGTCATCATAGTCATATACTAAAAAGAGCTTAAGATATTTAGTGAAAGTTGAAGTTAGTTTCTATTACTTCATAAAATTAGAATGATATATATTCTAAATAGTCTTCTTAACCAGTATCCTATTACGAAGTTCACATTTGAAATGCATTGGAAATCACAATACATGTATATTAATACCAATTTTTATTGAAATTTTTTTATTTAAGATGCTAGTTAGTATTTGTGTATTCTAAATGAAGTTAGAGAAAGGTGAGAAAAGAGTAAAAACCTGAAAGGGCTACGACATCCTTCATGTCAAGACCCTTGGAGAAAAACTTTGCAGTAATGTTTTCTAGAGGCTCAATTGGTGAGGGAATTTGTTGCTCAGCTGCTTCCTTACTTGTTGTTGTTGCATCTCTTCGGCCTAATTGAACTTGCCAAGAAGGCCCTCCAATCTAAAACACCCCAAAACATAGGGGAAGATTCAACAACAACGTTAGTTAAATCAAATAGGTTGATTAATAAAGGAACTTTCAGTTGAGACAATATGTGTCCAATACTTTAAAGGAAGTGTCACTTTTACCTGATCAATAGCTTCCCTAGCTGCTAAGGCTAATATATCAGCGCAGGAAACTGTTGATGGACATATCCTTTCAAGATGTTCTTTTATGTCATCAATGACTTCAAACCCCCGAAGTGAATTGCGATTAGGAAGAGCATTCTTTTCGCCCGTAAAATATGGTGTATCATCAAGAAGTACAGAAGCATCACAGCCCTTAATTTGACAAGCAATTGAAAATAATTAATGACTTCCCCGTATAAGTTATTATGATTTTAGTAGCATATACTAAATGTGATAATTACTTATGTAATGTAAACAAAAATAAAAAAGAGGGTTAATTACAAATGTGATAATATACAATACATATAACCTTCAAAATTATGCACTAAAGTATAACTAAAGCTTATGAGAGACGGTGGAAAGGGAAACGGATTAAGTTTAATTATATGAGAACATTATGCACTAACATACATTGTTGTTTGATCAATCACAAACTATAATAAATGATAAATTTATTAATTTTTATAATAATTATCTTAAAACTCATATTAATGATAAATTGTGATTGAATGAGGGTAAAACTGTTATTATTGTGTAAAAAAAAATGAGTTATTATTATCATACAACTTTTTTTTTTCACTCCATTTTTCTTTCCTACCACATTTTATTATCACGTTTCACTTTTTCTTTTTCTCCTGTATGTCCAGTCACACAAAGATTTCCACCACAATAAAATTCCAAATGTGTTAGAAGTTAGAAATAAATCTAGGGGCTCTGCCCCTCCCCGGTATAAAAAAAATAATCTTAAGTAGTCTGATCTAACCCATTTCAAATCTATATCTATGCACGTGTATGTGATCCGTTCTTATTAATTGAGTTAATAAGGAAAACTAAGTTTCTAGATTTAATGTGTTGTGTCTACCTAATGTTCATAAAACAAATATAGATATAGGAACGGGAAGGTAGCAAGGGGCCAAAGTGCCCAAGTAGTGGGAATAAATTTTTGTGGATAAGGACCAATTATAACACGTTCAAGTATTTATTCAACTAATATATTTCTAGAGTCAATCAATTAACAACATGCTTCTATCATCAAAACTATCATTTATATTTATGAAAATTCCTCCAACAACTACTAATTAGTGTGATCTAGTATGATTTAGAGTCTGACGGAAAGACATATAAAGCCATGCAAATTAAGTACGTGTGTTGTTCATTTTGAAGTGTAAGAAATAAGAAAATCCTAATTAAAGCAGAACAAAATTTACATTTACTATGCAATCGTGAAAGTGCAACCGAAGGAGGGACGCGGCCATTCTGTTGTCATTTTTTAAGGCTAACCAAACACCATATCCAACAATCCTTTGCAAATTTGGGCATGATCTATCATAGAAATTGAGGTCAAGCTGGTAATTTCCACTATAGGGGTACGAGGGATACATATGAACATAAGGAACCAAGGTAAAAAGCAAGCAGAAGAAGAAAGTGAAGTAGATCACAAGTTTACAAGTCATGGCTTGAGAATGTCTACTAAGTAAGAAGGACTTGACAATTTCAATTTCTTATGGCATGCTGTGAGCTACGGGTTATTTATACGCAAATAAAATCAAAATTATAATGGATACAAGTGTATTATTTTTTTATTGTATTAATTATTTAACTTATGAGTCAGAATTACTGAATCAGAGGTATAATCTGTTTCAATGTACCAAATTTTTGGATTGACGTCAAACCCATATATAGCCATAGGGATAACCATAAATTATTTATGTGCTAGCTAGCACGATGGAATGTCTGTCAGATTTTATTGGTGAAACGAAGAAGTGGAACTACCATTATTGATATTACTAAAATTCTATTAGTCACGCGTGGCTAGAACTTCTAGCAAGCATGGTTCATGGAGTGTTTTAACCTTATCACACATTATTTTTTCCACGTCTATCTTTGTTGTGCTCGTTGAAAAAGAGCCTTTTTTTATATTCTCTTTTTATTTTCTTATTAATTCAGTGATCTGATATATAATCTTAATTTTGCACTTTATTAATTGTCTAATTCTTTTTTGTCACATCTCTTTTTCTGTCCTTATTAGGTATTAGAAAAACCACTCATATAAGACAAAAATTTTCTTAATGTTTTACATGTATGCGAAGCACTCATGTGATATACCTTCCGCTTACTGATTCTTGCTATAGGATTTAAGTATTTAACTTCAAATTCAATTTCTAATGAGCGAGAATACTAACATTTTAGCTCTATTTTCTTATTTTCATGAGATTTTAGAACCTCGTATATTTTCATGTGATGACAAATGACATGATAGCAAATTGCAAAACAATACGGAAGTAGTAAAATTTAAGAGACCGTTCTTCATCACCTCAAAAAACAGAAGAGACCGTTCTTTATCTTCTCAATTTGGGTGATTAATATATAGAAATTTAGAATCATGTTTGCTTAGAAGACTAACTGAAGATAACAAGTAAGATTGAAAATAGTCCAAGTTATCAAGCACAGATCTATTGCCTAACCTATGTTAGAGATAAGTATTTGTGAATGTTAAAACATAGACACCCTAGCACTATGATAATTATGCACTCAAAAGTCACACACAAACCCTTCCATAATAGATTTATTGTCTGTTTGGTACAAATGAAATAGAGGGAAAGAAGGAGGGAGAGAATGTTGATTGTTTGATAGGGTGAAAGTGGAATGAAATATCAAACAAAAAATAGTGGAGGCCACAGGAAAAAATTTCCTGCAAAGACAAACAATGATTTGAGCAAAAATAACTTAGAAGGACAAGCCTTCCAAATAGAATGTTCTGAACTTCCCTTGGCATCTTTCTTAGCAAACAAATCTACACACGAGTTTGCTTCTCTATAAATATGACGAAGAGAGACAAGCCAATCCATAGGAAGAAGTAATATTGCACCGTTAAAACTTGCAACAATTGCATTTGTTAGATAGTACCATTGATTAATGTTTTGTAGTTGCTCACATATCACAACAGTTACAACAGACAGAGTTACCTATTTGGATCTGTGATTAAACCCTTGGTGATGGCTAATAAGAAATTGATCTTGAAGGAACGTCAATCCAAGATCATATACATAACTCGTTCATAAAATAGGCAGATTAAGTATATTAATCTAATACAAATTTACAATTGTTTAGTAGTGTACAAACAAACAAATAGCAAAGCATATATAAAATTATAAATAGTGATGTCATCAAGGTTTCATATTTCAGCAGAATGATCTTGACATAAAAGTTAACATGGCTAATCTGAATATTCCTGTGGTAACGCCAACACCTACAATGATGATGGACTTGACATAATATACAGAAGGATAGCATTTATGCTCCAAGTGACTTACATTGGCTTCCTCAATTACATTGTTGAGGTTTTGCTAAGAAGTTGAAAATACAAGCACTTAATAGTTTACAGAGCCACATTTCCTTCTAATTTGCCCTTGTATTCCTGTAAGTACTCCAACATTACTAAGCTTCACCATGGATGCAGCAAAATCATTATAGAAGGAATATTGGTCGGTGCTGTAAAAATAAGCCATAGAAGAAGTCCTTCGATCCGAAAGTAGTGCCATGTCAGATTCTAGAAGCCCTTTGTTGTATAAGAGATTTCTATAATACTCATTGTCGAAGGTCAAAGTAGTATTAGAATCAAGAGGTGCAATGTAGCTGTTTGAAGTGTCTCCATTTGGACACGTGCTTTGCAATTTTGAGAGAAGTGAAGAGGCAAGCACAGGATCAGGTCTGCCAGAGCCTTGAAAATCAAAAAGTCTCCTTTTGAAGGTCAAGCATCGGGCATAACCAATTGTATGTGCCCCTGATCATGGAAATAGACACATCAAGTCACTGATATCAATTATCAAACACTCATCAGTCATCACCATAATAGGTTGTGTATGGAAATAATCCCCAAACTATATAAAGCAAATTATATTCTGACTCTCCACTAAATAGTTATACTTTCTAGAACAAATTATAGCAACAACTCCTGATGTTTCGTTTCCTATTTTTTTAACCATTACTTTCAGCTCTCTTGTAGGGGTATTAGTATAAGGTTTGAGGTGATGCTAGTGTAATATTTTCAAACATATAAGGGGTGTTAGTAAGTTGGTGTTAGTGTAATATTTTCAAACTTAAAAGGAGTTAGTGTAGGAAAATAAAAAGGAATAGAATTATATGTAATTACACAATCTCAGGAGATCATCTTAATGTAGTTTGCTATCCTTTATGAGATAGACCAGAATCTCCTTTAAAATTTTTATTTAATGAATCAAATATAGATTTCATACATTATTGTATCAAATTGAATTTAACTATGTATGATGTCATGTATTAAAAAAGCTTCAAATATTTGGTGAAAAGAGTAAGAACCTGAAAGGGCTACAACATCTCTCAAGTTAAGACCCTTTGAAGTAAACTTTGCAATGATGTTATCTAGAGGCTCGAACGGTGAAGGAATTTGTTGATTAGCTTCCATCCGATTGGCTTTTGTTGCATCTCTTCGGCCTAATGCAACAGGCCAAGAAGGTCCTCCAACCTAGGCAAAAAGGTTGTTTTAATTATAAGGAACTTTCATCTGAGAATTTCTATCAACAATTAATATAAAGTAAATGACACTTTTACCAGATCAATAGCTTCCCTAACTGCTAAGGATAAGATATCAGCGCAAGAAACTGTTGATGGACATTGCCTTTCAACTTGTTCTTTTATATTATCAATCACTTCCATCCCCCGAAGTGAATTGCGATTAGGAGAAGCATTCTTTTCGCCCGTGAAATATGGGGTATCATCAAGAAGCACAGAAGCATCACAACCCTTTCACAAGCAATTAAACATAATTAATGACGTCCCCGTGTAAGTTATCATGATTATAATGGCATGGCACCAAGCACAATAATTACATATGCAATGTAAATACTGTAAAAATGATGAAATTATTACATGATTTAAAACACGTAATTAACCATTTGTTTTTTTAATTGAAGAAAAATAAAAGAAAATTGACATTTAGAAATAAAATATACTCCCATCTTTTTTCTTTAATTCATTTTTAAATTTTTTTATATCTCCCATCTTTTTTCCCTCTAAATCAAATATAAAAATAAAATTAAATAAGATGAAATATATTTTTAGTCTCTGTATTTCCTGTAAAAATTGATTTTAGTCTTTGTATTTTAAAATCAACTATTTTAATCTTTAAACTTCAAAAAATATGTAGATTTAGTACCCCTTAATACAAATGGCCGATTTAATGAAATAAATTTACATGTTTTTCAAAGTTTGAAGAGTACTAAAATGATGGATTTGAAATGCATGAACTAAAATCAAATTTTACTAAAAATACATGATAAAAATATATTTTACCCAATTAAATATAAGGGAAACAGGGAAAGAAGTTAATTTGTGTATGTGATATGAATGAAAGAACAAATAGATTTCAAGTTTTATGCCGTATAGCATAGTCACACTCTTGAATTAGCTTCAAGCCGTAAAAGGACAAACAACAATTATTTTTTTTGTCTCACTCACCATTAGGCTGAACTGGACCTATTATATTCAACTAAAATTAATTTCTATTGCCGATTCATTTAACCGCATGCTTCTACCATCAAAATTAAAACTTCTAGTAAAGCAAGTGAGAAACACATACTATTACTAATTAGTGTGATGCGGTATGATTTCGACTCTGGCAGAAAGCACATATAAAGCCATGCTAAAGAGTACGTTCATTTTGAAGTGTAAGAAATAACAAAATCCTAATTAAAGCACAACAGAATTTACATTTACTATGCAATCGTGAAAGTGCAACCGAAGGAGGGACGCAGCCATTCTGTTGTCATTTTTAATGGCTGACCAAACACCATATCTAACAATCGTGGCCAAATTGGGGCATGATCCATCATAGAAATTGGTATCAAGCTGGTTATTGCTATGAACATAAGGAACGAAGAAGGTAAAAAGCAAACATAAGAAGAAAGTGAAGTAGATGGTGAAAAGTCTACAAATCATGGCTTGAGAATGTCTATACTATGTAAGAAGGACTTCACAACTTCAAATTCTTATGACATGCTGTGTGCTACACGTAAGGGTTATTTATATGCAAATAAAAAAACAAAATTAATGGATAGAAGATATTTTTTTTTCTTCTTTGTATTATTATTTAACTTATGAGACAGATTTTACCGAATTAGAGATGTAATCTGTTTCAATGTACCAAATTTTCGGATTGACGTCAAACCCATACGCCATAGGATATCAATAAATTATTTATGTGCCAGAGCACGATGCAATGTCTGACTGAGTTCATTGGTGAAACGAAGAAGTGGCAGTGACAATGTACCATTATTGCTATTACTAAAACTATAATGGTCACGCAGTACCCGAAATTCTAGCAAGCAATCGTCCATGAGCATTAGTGTTTTTTTAGACTATATAAGTATCTTTTCCGAAAAATAATCATGTTTGAGTTTGATGTATATATTATGAGCTGCAAAGCTTTTTCTCTTAGCTTTCTTTCAGAATATTTGATGCTGCAGGATGCATGTTCAGAACTCGAACTTTATTGATAGGATCACCGTGAGCATTAGTTTTTTAACCTTGATTATTACACCTTTTTTTTCTCTGTTTATCTCTGTGCTAGTTGAAAAAGACCACTTTTATATTCTCTTTTTATGTTTGTGAGTTGATATTTGATCTTTAATTTTTTATATTTTAACTTTTACATTTTATATCTTTAGCTTAAGTGCATATTTTACTAGGGCTCAATTCAATTTCTAATGAGTTGGATTAATCATAGTCACAGAACCTCAAATATAACGTATGTGATGACAATAAGCTAATAACAAATCTAATAGGTATAATTTAGTTGATAACATATATTAAATTTAATCTTCACAAAATATATTTTTAGAGAAAGATAAAAACCTTTATATATAATTAAGTTACAGGCTAAATATTAATCTCTGAAGGATCGAAATTTGTAAAACTACTTCAAGGGAATCAATTTAAGAGATCATTGTCATTTTCTTTAGATGATCATTAGAAATTTAGAATTATGCTTATTCAGAAAACTAATCGAGAATTTATAGATGCTTATGCACAACCAATATTAAAAACGATACAGAGAAAGAAAAAGAAAAAGAAATTTTAGAATTGATAATGAAGATCAATGATAATAAATAATAGAAAGAGATCATAAATTATTATTAACTTTTATATATTCGCTTTCTTTTCCATCTATTTTTTTTATCTTTCCCCTCCTTTCTTATTAAATGCATCTTTCACTTTTTATCTCTTTCTTTTCTTATTTTTTTTCTTTCTTTTCCATACACCTATTCACTTAAAAATGGGATGAACCTTCACGCCATTTTCCAATTATTAATTATACCCTATGTACTCAGGTAAGTTCAACCGTACCAAAAGATAAACAAAACAAAATTTTTAATATTTTGATTGATATAGAAGACCTTAAAGTTATAATTAATTTAAAAGTCATTAACTTTTAATTAGTGTGGCAGTAAAAAAATTGGAACACATGCAGTCATTTAATTATGGATTGCGATAAGATTGAAAAATGTTTAATATTATATTAGTTCGATCACATTGAATTTTTTTACGATAATAATTTATTAAACTTAAATTGAAAGATAAAGACTAAATTACACTTGTAGCCTGTATTTTTCTTAAATTATATTTGATGTTTCTTCTTTTTTTACATTACTTTTATCTTTTTTTTGTCAAATTACACTTAATACTTCTTCCTTTTTTTAAATACTTTTACTCATGTGTTAACGTTGTTAACTAACGTCAATTAAAATATGTGAGCAGACGAAATTATCCTAATATCTTTATTAAATACTTAATAATAAATTAACAATTGATCCTGTGAATAGACATTTTCTTAAGAAAATACCAATTTTTTTTTTAATATTTGACTCTTATTTCATTTTTGTTAACACTTCAAGAAGATGTAGTTATTGATTGAGACATTATATCAAATACTTAACCATAAAAAATAAATATTTTAATGAAAGGAGTTAAAAACACAAATGCAGAAGCAAAATACTAAAAATTGAAGCAAAGAGTCATATTCAATCAAAAGAATTGCTGGGAACACGTTCAACAAAAACGCAGCAACCAAACAATCCAACATACACCGAAAAAATTGAACTAAGAAGAAGGAGGAGGAGGAGGAGAAGGAGGAAGAATGTTAACACATGCGTATCAACATGGTGGGTTCACGTCTAATTAGGAAAAAAAGAAAAAGAATCAAGAGTGTTAAAATATTTTCAGGTTGAAAATGATGTCATGTCTTTTATGGAGTTAAGAAAAAGATGAGTATATTTTAGACATAAATTTTTATTAATAGTTATGTGATCAATATATGTCAACTTTCTGTTGAAGTATTAAACGGTGTTTAAAAGGGAGGAGAACAGGATATAATATAAAATAAACAATTAAAAAATAATTTAGGATGAAAAAAGGAAAAGTATAGAGTATAATTTGAAGGAAACATTGGAGATACGAATATAGTCTACTCTGGAAAAAAAAATAGTACACGGCAATCATCCCAAAAAGATAATAGATACTACGTATTGACACGATTATTTTCCTCAAATTTGTTGCATAGTTTCCATCTTCTTTAACCAGGATATTCAGCCAATGATACATTTGGGACAAAGTCAATAAGAGTAATTTATTTAAGAGATAATAATAATAATTATTATTATTATTATTAATCATATGGAGAAGGTTAAGATCATAAAATAAATGAGAATTAAAAAAATTTAGTCAATGAACTCAAAAATTTGAAAATAAAAAATTATGATATTTATTTGTAATCTCATCAAAGTAAAGTGAGGAGATACATTTGCAGATCCTCACTTGAATATAGGTTTGCTCCTGTATCCCCAAAGACTAAGATCCATTTAAGGAAACAGATGGTAGTTGAAGGGAACATGACTGGTATATTCATCACCAACATATGCTCTAATCCTCCGTCCTCATCGTGTTTTGGTATACCACCATATAGGTCTCTATATCTTGTTGTACCATCGTATTGGTCTCTCCCGTTTAATGGTTAATTTATTTTTCTTTGATGTTCTTTTTTCTTGGAAGATCAGGTTATCACTAATGTTGTGATATTGGTCTCCTAATTTCTACACTTTAATTTAAATATCTCATTTTTATTTTTGTCGTTTTCATTTTCATTCTCTCTACCAAATAAAGCATGAAATTATGGAAATTGCTTTTTTGCCGGACAAATGCATTTACCTGGTAGAACACCTTACAGAAGTATTGGATTGATGAGGGGAAATGGTATGTTATGCATATATCTTATCACCTTTTAAATCATTTAATGTAATTAGTGGTCTTAGAATAAAATTAAAATTTATGATAAATTAATCAATTTAATAATTTTTATTGGTCTGGATCAATTAAGTCATTATTTTTTTATATATATAAAATCGAAGGTAATATTATATCATTAACATTTTGTAATGACATGAGAAAACGGATTGTTGAAATCCCATATTAGGATTTGGAAAAAAAGAAAATAGAGCTTGTTTTGAACAATTTTTATTCCATAAATTAGATTTTGGGATTAGATTATCTTTGTCTTACAATTCCAAGATCAAAATGTGTTGAGATCTCTCTATATATATATATATATGTGTTTATATATGTTAACATATTCTCATTTTTTTTAAGGGTTAATCTCTCGAGATATTAAAATTCATTTAAGAGAATGATCTTTTTAATAAATATTTTTTCATATATAGGATTATGAATTAAATCTATGATCATATATTTAAGGATCAAGATTATTTATCAATCATGTCACACCTTATTAATATAATCTTTGTTATTTCTTGAAGGGGAAAAAGAGATGTAAAGTGAAAAAAAGGCTTTTATAAAATGAGCTTCTATGTAAAGTGCATAAGTAAAGGTGTTTATGGGTTAGAAATGCCTACTTCTAATATTCATTTTTTGTAGTGTTATATTGGCTGTTGTTTCTAAATGGAAAAAGGCTCATGTAAAAAGTGCACAAGTAGGTGTATCCACCCAGAAAGAATTTTATATCACAATGTATTTAAAATTAAATTAAAGAGTGAATACCTGTCACCTAAGAAAATAAAGAATATAGCATTGAAAATTGTGCATATTTTACAAACAAGTTGCATAGTCTCCTGTTCATAAGAAAATATGACTAGGATCTCATATTTGAAAGTTATACATATTGATCCTTAAAAATATCTATTATCGCTAGGTCGACTGTAAATGCACTCTATAGGATTTTTCTTTTTTCTTTTCATAGATACACTAAAAAGTGGTATAAGTGGGTAACTGACATAACATCCACCCATAACTTTATTTTTCATTATTATATTTATGATTAATTAATTGTAATAATTACTAATTAAAATATTAAATTTTAAGAAAATAAACGGTGAGGTTGAAGAGTAATTATTTTGAAAAGTCCAAGCAATAGAAATAGAAAGCACTTTTGT
The DNA here is from genome assembly GCF_000004515.6 of Glycine max. Lineage (NCBI taxonomy): Eukaryota > Viridiplantae > Streptophyta > Magnoliopsida > Fabales > Fabaceae > Glycine > Glycine max. The sequence goes on from NC_016089.4 coordinate 14,428,703, forward strand.
ATAACAGGTAGATAATAAAATATTTATTGACCTTGAAGAGGGTTGAAAAGAACTGTTAGACAAGGAGGGGAGAATTTGACTCCTAAGTCTCTTATTCAATCCCAAAAACAATTTAGTGTACAATAACAATAAGCACTTATTTCCGACATTAAAAACAATACCCCTCACTAAATTGAAAGCTAAGTAAGATTTAAAATCTTCGTGGCCATTATCATAAGGATTGCCATACCATATCACACTATACATCATGAATTATTACTAAACTGGTCAAATCTAAAAAATTGGGACTACCCGTCTAGTAGCCCACATAATAGGGTCTTCTAAAACACTTTTGCTGATTTTAAATAACTGTGGTGAAGAAATGCAAAGAATTCTCCTAAGTTCACTATATGTAGCCAAAGGAAAAACTTAAGAAATATCCATCACTCTTTAGGTGAAGTGACATGAGAAGAAGGACTCATTGGCTTGCCACGTCCCATGGTGAAGCCTCTTGTTCCATCTGGCATTCTTGGGCCCTTAGTGTTGTGTTTTGTGTGTGCATCACAAAGGATAGTACTGCTTGATTGAGAGGGTGGGGCAAGTAGGCCACGTCCTTGAGTGCGCCCTCTACCCTTTCCACGTCCTCTACCAGCCCATCCTTTCTTACATCCTACCCAATTTTCATCAACCTTCAAAGTGATCAAATATAAAAGGTCATTTCAAACACAATTCAAGGATACAACAACTAAAATTTATACTTTAAATTCACCATCAAACAAATTTTAAAACAACTAAAATATTTTTCATTAGTATTTATAAAGTAAAAAAGATCTCATACATTAATAAAAAAAACCATATATATTAACAAAAAGATTCAATATATTTAAAGTAATTTTTTTCTTTTAAAATTTGTTTTAGGTCTTAGTTATTGTTGGATTTCAAGACTTATCATGTTGCTTGAAAAGAAATCGGTGCTAAATGAAATCCTTTTTTAAAGGATAAAACTTAAATCTAATTCATTGAGTACTTTTGATATTTTAGTTTAATAGAAATTAGAATTTTTATGCTAACATCTAATAAAACATTTCTCATGTAAATTACTGATATGAAATTCTCATTTTAATTGAAGAATAACACCAAAAATACTTAAAAAAATTTGCACTAAAGTTATGTTGTAAAGGGTATGTCTTAGAAATTTATGTATTGATGATATCTATTGTAATGTGGGATGCATGCAAAGTAAATAAGTGTGTTTCCTATAAAAAGGACTCAACATCCGACTTTCCACAAAATTTGTTTTGCAAAATTCACTTTCATGCATATTTGAATTGTAAGAATGCCATGAATTAGAAGACTTGAGAGAAATGACTAACACATCCCCAATATGGCATATACATGCAATGTGACACTTACATTTGTCTCAAACAATTCAGCATTGTTTGAGTGAGAAGGAGAAGAATCCTCAACAGATTCAAAATTTATAATCTCGTCATCATCTAGATATCCATCAAATTCTGACTTTCTACTCTTCAGAACAGATTTTGGCTACACAAGTTACATAAAAAAAAATCAATTAAAAATAAGTTTATGAAATTCAAGAGATACAATAGACAACAAACAAATATTAATATCAAGTACATACCGAGCATCTAAGGAACAACCTTACACGCATCCCTTTCCTCCAATTTCTTTCATCATTTAACTTCTCAGCCTAATCAAGTAAGAAAGAATAATTAATATGATAATTAATTCATGTGCACATCTCAAAAGCTACAAGCTATTGAATAATAGACTCACAGCTTTCTCGGCTATATCTGATGTCTCATACTCCACTAGTGCATGGAGCTTGATTGAGAGAAGAAAGTAACATGGGGTAAGAAACTCTTGTAATTAAGTATCATTTGAATTGTTAATACGTGCAACATAGAAAGTAGAAACATGGTATGATGTTTTTGTACCTTATTACTGACGATGAAATCAGATTTTGGGCGAGAAGAATTAGGCTCTTGGGGATGGCATATTCTGATCGTTTTCACGCTGTTCATAGACCAACCATAAATTAAAACGTTTCCAAAATGTAAGGAACCAAAAAAATGTTAAGTTCCTATTAGTAAGCAAAGGTTTGGATTCAGATAGAAGAAATTCACCTCCCAACTATACCAAAGATTTTTTGAAGATTCTGATGGGAATGATCGTCAGGTAAATTCTCTGCCACAACAGTGCGAGCCTACAAGAGAAAAAAGAAAATCACATGCATTATGCTAATAATTAGAAGAAATTCTAAGACTATCCATGTGGACAGAAAAGAAAGAAAAAAAAACCATCTAATTTCTTTACCAGCAAGTCCTCTTTTTCCTTTTCAGTGTAAGGATGTTTACGCTTAACCTTTTTTCCATCAACACTCAAAACCTTCAAAATATGCGTTGTCAGAGAGCAAACTAGCAAAGACCAAAAGTAATGTCTCATTGCATCCAAAATACTTACAAGTTTTGAAGATGAACGTATAGCTTGAGTAAGCATATTAATGTTACTAACAAGAGATTTAACCTTTTTGGTAGAAGCAATTACGGTTATTGGAACTGTAACAAAACCAACGTCCGTCAATGAGATGTATCATTTCAATCCTAAATGCAAGGGAGGGAGAAAACTGAAGAGAAATTCAAAATCCTTACCATAACCTTCAGGATCTTTATTCATCTGTTTATGAAAGGATTCATTTGCTAACAAACTCATGTCACTGAACTGATACTCCACCTATTACATTCCACCATCTTTAAACAATGAAACCTTTGCATGTCACAATAACAAAATTCGTACAAAAACCTCCATAACCAATTCATTAAAAATTCAACCTAAATAAATCCCTTTATTCAATATATAAACATAAATTTGTTTCAAGCAATGGCATTAATAATCAAAATCTTATTTTACACACAATTTCACAATGTAGATCATCCACATCTTCTTAATGGCATTCCTTATTTATTTATTTTTATATAATGACGATAATAAGATTTAAATCTAAAAATTATACGTAAATTATTCAAACATCACCATGTTAGACCTACCTTAATTAGTGAATTTTGCATTCGTTTTATTCCTTATAAAATGATTTTATTTTTTATCTTAAAGTATTTTAAGAAGAAAAATAAAATAAAATCACATAACGACAAAAAAATGTATTTAAAATAAAATACTAAATTACATAAACAAAAATAAAAATAAAATACTAAATTATATAGATATAAAAAAATGTATTTAAACCTTAAAAGAATGATAATTGTCTTATTGAATTAATGTAAAATCATAAGTGATTAGAGATCATCCAAAATTGTTAAAGAAAAAAAAATACTGTGATTAGAATTAAAATGAAACCAAAAAGACGGTGCACCTGTTTAACGATCTTTTGTTGAAGATCAGGGGTAAGAATATTCTTGGAGGAATTGGGTTGTGCAACATTGGGAGTAGGGATCAAACAAGAAGGATCTTGGTCCCCAACAAAGAACCAATCAGCTGACTCACTAGACCCACCAAAAATTTGGAAGCAAGGGTAGTAATAACCTGAAACTGGCATCTGGGTATGTGATCTTGGAACAAATTCAGGTGCTTGGGCATTGAATTTGAAGCTAGAGTTTCCTGTTTCTTGGGTTTCCTTTTCTTTTTGGTTTTCATGGATCCTCTCTTCATGTTGTGCCTGTGCCATTCTATCTTGAGTTCTCTCTCAATGTGATTATTATGTTTTATTTGGTTATGAGACGTACATAGTGTTGCATGTATTCCCTTAAGCTATAACTGTTTTTTCTTTGTTTCGATATCCAATCCACATTTCACGCTCAAAGACGGGAACCTCTCTATCTTACACATAACCGTCACTTGTGGGCTTTTGACTAAATCTTATACGGTTACTATTCACCCAAAGTGCTCCCTATCCTATTCTGTTTTGCAAATCCCTCCGACCATGCTCATTCTTCCAATCAAATGCTTCAATCCTTATTTATTACCATTAAAATATAATCATAACTAATCTCATTTCGCCTCCATAGTACAATTTTATTATTGATATTTTAATGTTATTTATGAGTAGTATTGAGACTGTAAATAAAATTAGATGCTATGTAATTAAAAAAATGAAAAATGACTGAAAAATAATATAATTATGATTTATTTAAAAAAGATAAACTGAAAATTTGATAAATAAATTAAAGATAAAAAGAAAAGAAAATATAAAAAACTACAAACAAATGAGAATATACTAAAAAAATAGTTTATTGAAGAGTAAAACGATTTTTTTAGCTAGTAAAATGAGTTTTTTTAGCTAGTAAAAAAATTAGAAATTAATTGAAACGTCTTGTTGAAGATAACTCATATTTATTATTCATTGAAAGTGTAATTTTTTTTTTTACATAAACAATAGATAGAAATTAAACTCTTAATTTAAATATAAAAAGAAAGTAAAAAGAAAATATTATCATTCAATCATGCATAATAAGATTATACAAAAGTGTTTCATAAAAAAACTGCATGTAAATAGCAAATAAAAATTTTTCATTAGAAAGACTATACAAAAGTATATATGTAATTTCAATTTTCATATGATATAAATGTGTGAATAAATGTGTGTATGTATGTAGCAAATAAAATATTTTTATAAAAAAAATTGTCATTGGAAAGATATATATACAAGAGTTTTCTTACAAACATTTATATTTATGTAATTTTAATTTTTATGATATATGTTGTGAGTGTGTAAAGGAGATATTCATAAGTAGTTATTTTCATGTTTGTAAAGATTGAGTTTGACTTATTTAAATAATTGAGCTCAACTCAAAGTTGAACTTTTTTTGTTTAATTAAACAAATGAGTTTGAACAAACAAATTAAACCTAATAATTCACTAACAGAGCAACTGGTTTACACTCCTGTACTAAACAATCACAATCATTTTGGACCTTAAATTAGCTCTTAGATAACCATCATTTTTAAAGGTTTAGACTCATTTATTGATACAAATTTCTTTCTTGAACATAAAATAATATAATCACTAATACACAATCACAATCATTTTGAACCTCAATCAACTCTGAGATGGAACATAAATTCAATAATATGTTGATCTACATTCTCATTATTATAAAACTTCCTCTAAATTAGTTCAAGATAGTTTGGCAAAATGCAAAATGTCTGGGTTGGTAAGGATATATATGTCCTAAAGGAAAAATTAAAAATGCTAAAAGATGATATAGAAAGGATAGTGATCCAAGCTATAATCTCCAAATGTTCAAATAAGTTGAAGTAGCGTCATACTTCCTTAATAAATTATTTTCTCATTAACCAAATAAAAAAAAAGTCATAGCAACTAGCAATATAACTCTATAGTTCAAGCCATTTTTACCTACCACATATTTTGTAACTTTTGAGGTGTCCATATAATATGTGTATATGTGCAATATAGTGATTAAATAAGAAAAGAATGCATAAACGAGATTCCATTTTTTTTATTGTTAATAAGCCTAATAACATACTTCGTCCATTTGAAAGCAATTATCACGTTAAAGTTTTTAACTTATTACCATAAAGAATTAAAAAAAACTAATAATTTTCTTCAAACTTTATCGTTATATTTTTTTGGTATTTTCATTAATTGTTGGGCAACAAGTTTGTAAGTTTTAAAAGTTAGTTTTGAACATTTGAAAGTGATTAATGACAAGTATATAAAGGGCAAGACACTAATGGAGAAAGCCTCCCAACAAGGGTTGGAAATAGTTCTGATTATTTTTTGTTTAATTTTTTCTAAATCATTATTAATGATGGTTCATATGGGTTGTAACATCAGCATTACACCAATTACGTAGGTGTAGATGTTTTCTTTGTTAGGGACTGTAATTAGCACCTTCTTGAATGTTTTTCCTTACACCTTCTTAGTCCACGAAAAAGCCCAATTCCTTCAATAACCAAGTTTTCCCTTAGGTCATGGAATTAATAGCACGCATATACACTCTACAATCATGCCATCTAGCACCACAAGAAGTTACTTCCAATCCTCCCAAACCAATTTATGGCAACTTTTAGAAGGAGACAGTATTTCTAGCCATTTCTAAGATCCTTAGATTATTAGAGTAAAAGAAGAATATAATGGCATGGATCTTTTGTTGTAATAAAAATAATATAAGGATTAAAACTTGCAATTTTTTTTCAAATAGAGACCAATTTGTAAAGTAATGTGGTATCAGTTATAGGAATCAAATCGTAAATTTTAGTCATGTCGTTTTCTTGTATTATATCATGTTAGCACTATCAACCACGTCACTATGAGCTTATCAACAAGGAACAAAACTTAACTTTTACAAAAGTGTAGGGACAATTTATAAATTTTTTGTATAAAGACTAAAATTTATAGTTATGTAAAATGTAAAGACCAAATAAATAATAAAACTAAATTAATAATAGAAAGTCACTTTTTACATAAGTTGTGGTGAGAACTAATGTAGAAAGTCAACATTCTAGATCAATTATGACCTAAACTAATGTATAAAGTGAACTTTCTAAATTGGTTCCGGTCTCAATCAAATAGAAAATAGACTTTTCATATTGATTATTGTTACAACCTATCTAGAAATTGACTGACATCACCAATGGTCAGATCTTCCCCTTCTTCGTCACGGTCCATTAGATCCTCTTGCAAATGGGATTCACTTTCATGTCTCTCTCCCGTTGGTGACCTGGTCTTGGACCTCATGAGGATCGCAAATTAGTCCAATGGTGGAGGACAACAATAGAGGTGTGGTCGTTGATGGTGGCAACATTTGACATGGGGGTGGGAGATGAACGTCTCCGTGACTTGCTTGAGAGTTGAGGGAGTCCATCATGAACAAGAGGCTGAAAAAAATAGAAGATTCCTAACTAGCTTGTTATCCTAGAACAAAAATTAGGTGAAAAAGGTTGGTGGAAATAGTGAGGAAGACCGAGGAAGGGAGGGATTTGCACTAGGGTTTAAGATTGAGGTGGGTGCGTCGTGAGTGAGTAAAATAGGGTATTTTTGTTCATTTAATTTTTCTATGGGTGCAGGAAACAAAAAAGGGAGTGCAGAAAGCAATTGCTCAATACAATTTAGAACTTTTAGGCCAATATATATATTAGGGGCTTCTCTTATCAAGATCGAGCCAGTTGAGTAGTTATTTGTGGTCCAAATAAAAATAGCCTTTTTTTTTTCCAATCTAATCGTACATGAAGCTTGAAGTGGGTTAGTTGAAATCAAGCTTAATAGTCCAATTTTAAATACGACTAACACAAATATATTTTAAAAGTCTAAATATACATGTAATGCAATATACTAAAATAATAAACGAATGCATGTGGGCCATATGTTGGATAACTCAAAGATTGTTTATTTAGCAGTTATTTCACTTGATTTTTATTCATTATATATGGAAGGCCCAAATGTTAATAAAGTGATCTCATGTGTTTAATTATCTTTGTCATAGTATTGTTGGAAAGTAACAATATTATGACTCAAATAAACGGTAGAGACTATTAACATTTTTTCACATATAAAGATCAATATGCAAATGTTTTTCATACGAATACCTAATTAAAAAATTATATTTAGTATAGAAATCATTTTTTTTTAATTTTAACCTTTAAAAAATATATAAAATAACTTCAATCAAATTTTGGAGTATATATTTAGCAAGACTTGAAAAACGTAAAAGAAGAGACAGGTGCAGATGTGTTTGATCAAGAAAATATAATAACCTTATAATTAGAAGGAATATAATCTCATTAGGAATTTGGAAAGAAGTGTCCAGAATCTCAACAATCAATTTTATATTAAACATATATATATATATATATATATATATATATATATATATATATAAATTATTTAAATTGAACCTTAGGAACAAATTTGTCTCCTGTTCATGTTCCATCATATTCACAAGATTCTCAACAAATTGCACATAGAGATACAAACAAGACAAGCAAATTCGAAGTAGATTTTGGAAAACCAAACCGAAGCAAGTTAGGTTAAAATATGAATAAAAAATTATTATGGATTGGTGGGTGGTGGTTGGCGTTTTCGCCGAACGCATCTCGACGTGTGGACTCTCGTGGTGGCATTTCCTTGTTTCATACATGTTCATGCCATACACACATATTATCAAGATGGAAAATTACTAGTTGGCTGGTCTTTCAAAGAATCTTTCTTAAGAAAGGTTTTTTTCTCAAGCGGGACCAGACCAGATAGATGCTTTCATAAAAATATGGGTACACTTTTTTATTTTATTTTATCTTCCATGTGATTGGCCATTCAACATTATAATGCATGTTCATTATCTTCTTCTTTATACTATTCATTACTGCCTAGTTATAAGAGAGTATTGTTAAGATTTTTTGAAATCTAATTAGGTTGACTTTTCCATTTGAGTTTTGGAGAGAGAAATTAGAATCATAAGATTTTCACGTGAACAAGTGAGACATGGTGCATGCATTGTAATTTTAACCAGAAATTATATTATAATAACCTTGCGGTAAATATTGAAGATGTTATACCACATCTTTATAAGTTTAAGTATTTGAAATCAATATTACAAAATAATTGAAACTTAATAAAGATGTCACACGAGGCAAGTTAGGGAATTAAAATAGAGAAATACATTAGATACGTTATTTGTGATTGCAAACTATACATGATAAATTTTATCATACTACTGTGCTATGTAAGAAACTATATATACTTTTGACAGAGAAAAAAGTATGAGAAATATATATATAGTCATACAAAAAATAAAATATCAAATCCAAATTAAGCAATATTGGTGTGACCTATAAAAAAAAAAGATGAAAACAATATAACTAAGGTGATTTGAACAGGTAAAAAAAATGTCATTAATTAGAGGTACCAATGAAAAGAACGTATTTCAAAAAAAGTTTTCAAATGTGTTGTTGGTTCTCTCTAAAAAAAAATTGTTTTCAAATGTGTGAAAAGAGACAGGAAAATCAAGAATAAAGACATTAAAATATTTTTAAAAAATCATAGAAAATAATTATTTTTGAGGATTTAATTTTAATTTTAATCAATATAATGATGTACTGGATTTCATCAAGTATAAAAAAAATATTTTTGCTGTTTTGAATGTACCAGATATATTTTAAATTGTGGGCAGTTGGTTGGATAAGCTGAACCTGGTTTAGAAGCTGTAAAGATAGTGAGAGAGATTCTATCATTTTCACTTACGCATTTCACCAAACAGACAATGCATACCCTAATTATGAATGAATATCACTGTGGGCTCCTTCATTATTTTGTTTGCAAGATTCTCCACTATAATTTTGTTTGTGATCGAAAATGACTCTTTTGTCATGCATGAACCTTGATCGCCGATAATTGATAAACATTAATAGCTGACGTTTTATTTCTCCCATGTGGGATACTAGGGTTAGGTAAAAGGACAAAATGAGGTTTCAAGTTCAAGCCTTTGACTAATTAAAATAGTGATTGCAATGATATACACTATACGATCATAATAAACGATTAATTAATAAAAATAATATATATAATCCACATTACAGAAAATAAAAAAACATTGATTTTGTATTAAAATTTTACTTTTTTTAACTATCAGATTATAATGATAAACTATTGACAAATACTAAAATAAGCAATATCATCTTAAACAAATCTATTGCAATTTAAATAAAGAAATGTTTAGTTGGTGCATGATATATAAATATATCCAGAATCCAGTGATATTTTAATTATATATTGAGTTTATAATTTTTTCACTTAATCAGAGAGTTAATATTCAACAAATAATATCAAACACTTTTCAATTTGAACTGAAACATAATTTCCATACAGTTCATTAATGCACTAGATGGTTCCAATGGCAATGCCCCAAGGACATGCTGTAAATTGGACAAAAAGGTAGAACAACAAGAGAAAATATGGTTCCCAAGTGAATCTTCCATTTCCGAATTTCATTCACCATACTTATTCGATGTTCCCTGGACAAGCCTAAACACTGAAGCTAGGAAAATTTTGGAGACATTATCAACCTAAGTTATTGAGTTGTTATTGAATTAAATGTTAACAACAACCCATAATTAATGAGGATGGATTAGTATCATAGAGATAATGACACGAAATAATTTTACAAGATAAGATGAGTAGATGACTTTCCTCATGCCTTGTCATGTATATCGATCCAAAGCAGTCACCGTGACCTGCAAGTTGAAGATCAACGGCACATTTGTGCTAGCTAATCCAATAAATGAAGGAGGAACACAACAAATTGCTACACAGTTCCGAAATTTTGACACGTGTAACTTCATTTATTAGGTAGGTTTGACATGCCTAAACTAAAACATTAAGCAACATAAAAATATTTCCTTCACATTTAATTTATATTGTATAGATTATGAGAAGACATGAGTTGAGACTAAACAGAAAACACAAACATAAATGAGACTTGGCTATTTATACTGAGTTTTTATCGTGTGTCTGATCTTTATATATATATATATATATATCAAACGCACTCCTATCGTCTACGATTTATCGTGATTTCACCTTAGAATAAGCTAAAATCTTGATTTTGACACATGACTTTGTATAGATTTCATTTTGATACTTTTTTACATTATCATTTAACTATATATTTAATATATTATTTAGTAATGTGAGTTGGTATGAGTTGAAAAAAGTTTTGAGAAAAACCCTCTCTTCAATGTTTGACTATAAAATAAATAATAATTGCCTGCCGAGTTAGAATACTCTTGGATGTAAAAAGTTGTAGAAAAATAGTCTGGGTACGCATAATATAAACGGATTTTACAATATTATCTAACAAAAAAATTAACATGTACACTTTTATAATAATTATCTTAAAATTATACTAATTTTAACTTTAATTGATTGATAGTATAAAAATATTATACATTATCAATACATATGTAAAATTTAAAGTCAAAATGTTATTGTTAATTAAAAAGAATTTGTTTTTATTATAATAAATATTTTATATTATTGAACAAAATAATGTCAAGAGAAACAAACTGTACATAAATCAACAAACCGTCAATTGAAGCTAAATTTAATATTTGAGCCTAAAAAATTTGTTGTTTTTATATTTTTATTCGTTTAAAAATTATTAGAAACATATATTAATATATTTTACTATCCAAAACACTAATACAAAAATCAATTCACATAAATAAGAATTTGCTTTATTTTAAGGGTCATTCCGCCGCATTCTCATAATCATAAACAAGACAATGGGAAATAAAATTTGTTTTCGAAGGCCGTGTACTGACTTGACACATTGCAATCATAGCCAGAGCTCAATATGAATGAAATGGCAGAAACACTTCTTGTTCAGTGTTTCATCAGTTTGTGTGCACAGAACAAGGCATCCTCTGATAAGAGAGAGAGAGAGAGAGAAAACAAAGAGTACGAGGAAAGGAGGAATAATTACGAAAAGATATCTCTAAAATTCGTGTAAATAAAAGTATGAGAAGAAATAATCCATCCACCACCAGCAATTAGAACAGCCAATGTCCACCCAAACATGCAGAGATGAGACCCATCTAAATATGGGACTAATTAATTTCTTCAGGGGGCATCAGAGAGTTCCCATGACAAAAAGAAATGAAAGAATTTTATGATGTGGAAAAGGATAATTTTAATTCGGAGTCTCATATCAAAACTCACGCAGTATAGAAGGCAAAGCTAAACCTTCAATAAAAACTCCAACAGCCTCTTATCGTTGACCCTCTTTTTTTATGTATCATCATCATGTAGTATTATTATGTAGTGGTAAAACTCCTCCCATGTATACTTTTATCTGCAAAATTCATGGTGGAGAGTAGTATCCTATACATCAACTTTTCCTGCTTTGTGCATATGACTTTTCCAACTAAAACTCTCGGATCTTGCATCTTCATCATCTTCCATGCTGTCACCTTCAGTTGGGGATGTTCCTCCCCGGGACCCTGCAGCCAAATGAAGAGGACTCTGAGGAGAACCTGACCCTGAACTGCTAACTTTTGAAGAGTCATTGTACTGATCTTGAGACATCCACAAACCTCCAAGAACCACAACTGGCTGGTTAGAACTTGCAGCTGGAACTCTCCGCGTATGAAGACGATATTTCTGCATTCATACATGACCATATATCATCAATCTCAATGCAAACTTCATAACACAATTAAATCTTAACATGATCTTTTTCCATAAATGCCCCAAGCAACTAAACAAGCAGTTAAAGGACCAAAACAAAAAAAGTTCCAAGAACTCACTTGTAAATGGCTCTTCACTTCATCGTTAGTCAGGCCATCAACTTGCATAAGCTCTCTAATTTGCTTTGGTGTTGCTACTGCAATTAACAGAACACAGAAGTTTAATTCGACAAATGAACCAAACAAAGTGTAACATATTATCATGCCCTTCCAAATAAACTTGAATTGGCAGATAATACGACATGTATAACACTCCTATGCCTATCTATCTGTCTCCTGATCTAACTTTAAGCAAATCCCAACTTTACACATGAACCAAACAGAACAAACTCTACCTAATTTCAACCAACATCTACAATTTCAAGTTCAACCCAATTCCAGCATCATATTCCCGGACTACTGCTAACCTATAATTTCCAAATTGATCAAAAATTGAGTCTGGTGTAAAAACCCATATCAAAAATTGTATAATAACTTGACATTTATAGTTTAAGAAAGTGAAATATACATAGATCACAATTCAATTTCATATCAAGATTGAAAAAAAGTAAAAAAAAATAAGAAAAGCATTCGAGTTTCTAACCTTGAGAACCTCCAAGCTTCTGCAAGGCATTAACAAATCGTCTGTGCAACTCAGGGGACCAGCATCTCCTCTGTTTCCTAGCAGTCTGCTGAAGTGAAGTCGCACGCAAACTCGGCTGAACCATGGGAGGAGAAGAAGAAGAAACAGCCCTGTTGGAACTGCTCCTTGATCCCCTTGAACCACACCCCTCTTTCACAGAAGAAGGTGTCAGAAGAGAAAGTCTATTCATAACACTCTCTTCCTTCTCTTCTTTGGATGCAGCAGCCCCCAGTCCCACTGTCGTCACCGGCACAGATGATGATGAAGATGAGTACCTAGAAAAAGGCATAAACGCCCTTCTTCCTTCATTTATATTACTACAAGTCTGAAAAGGATCCTCAACCACAGATTGCCCTTCTTCACTTTTCTGCCATCACCAACAAACCAAACAAAAAAAAAACACATTAACATTATTAATTGAATGCTTGAACAATGATAATCAGCAATAATCTCAGTATATTAGTATTGATGTATTCTTTTTTCTTTCCATTTTAGTGCCAAAAATCTTAGCATCCTCATAAAAATTAACCTTCCATTATTGATGCTTCTGATCAGAATTAGAGTTTCACAGTTACCTTCAATAGAATCCTTTGTTATGAGAATTATTGAAGTAAAACTCTAATTTTGATTTGAAAACTAATACTTAATGCACATAACTGAATATAGGTTTTGGTTTTTTTAGCTAGTTATTCAATTTCTACCTTGGTTTGTAATTTGTGAAGTAGTTGTTTGCGATCAGAAGGGTTGTTATTATTAGTGGTGGCAGTGGTAGTGTTGTTATTCCAGAGCTGAACAGAACTCATCCAATTCCTCTTATCCCGGCATTCGTTGTCGTCATCATCATCATTCTCCTCCTCTTCCTCCTCCTCCTCGCTCTGATCACCACGCTCCTTCTTCAACGGAATGAACTCCTCCAGCACCGGCGCAGAATCACGCGCGACCCTGCATTTCTGCGATTCCGCCTTCAGAACTGAAATTGCTGCAACACAGGGGAAAAAACGACGGCGTTTAGATGCGTGTAAAGAAATATGATGTCTGTGAATAAATATAAATAAATTTCAATTTCTCCTGTACTGTTCTAATGTTTAGTTTTGTCTGGGCAGATAATAAAAAAAATATAAACACGGATGCACGAGTAGCTAACTAGTAATAAGAAATGCGGAACGCGAAACGCACCGTCGTTTAAGAGGAGCATGGAGAGGGGGAGTTCGCGTTTGAAGGCGTGGATCTTGCGGAGCTCGTCTTCGAGGCGGGCGAGGAAATCGTGGAGGGTGGCGGGGGGGTTGTTGTTGTCGGAGAGGTGGCGGAGGAAATCGGTGATGGTTTTGGGGATGAAAGTGGGTCTTAAATCCAAGCTCAGTTCTGCGGGAACCGAACCCATTGGATTGGATTTGGATCGATGGTGGTGTTGGTTTGGTGTCCTCAGATTCAGATTTTGGTTGCAGAGGAAGAAAAAGAAGGAGGAGCCAAATGAATGAATAAATAAAGAGAGAAGAAGGAAAGGAAAGTGAAGGGAAATTTCAAAACGCCAAGATTCTGCGGAGGAATGAGAGAGAGAGAGAGAGAGAATAAGAAGAAAGCAACGACGACGGAGGTTTTAAAAGTCACTTTCGGGTCCTCGCGTATTTAATCCAACATCTCCCTCCCACTCTCTTAAACCCATTCCTATTCCACTTTCTTTTTTTTTTCTTCAAAGTAGATAGTAGTAATATTATTCTTTAAGGGTAAGTTATGGGTCAGTTTGTTTAAAATTTAATTTTAAAATAAGTGTTTTAAAAAATGTTTATTTAATGACCCAATATAATTTGATTATTAAATAAGTAAAGAGTTTTTAAGCCGAAATAATTTAAACAATTAAACTGAAAAATGTTTATTTTATTAAAATAAATGTTTTTTTAATAAATAAGTTTTAGCAAACTAATATATTTATCATGTACCAAAAACAAAAAATTTTCAAATAAATAATAATAATTTATGTTTCCTAAATGATTTATGATTTGAATCATAATCTTCAATAAATAATACTCAAATGAAAATAAAAATATTTATCTTATATATATTAAAAAAACATAGATATTATCACACATGTGTATCTACATCTCTATTTTGTTGTTACATTTTTTTATATTAACATTTATTTTTTTTATTTCCTTTTCTAGGAATATGAGAACTTTCAAAAATCATAATTTTTACTTTTAAAATTATTTGTTACTGTTAGTTTTAAAATTATAAAAAGTCATTTTTCTAAAAGTAGTTCTATAATTACGTGGCGTTTCCAGAGTTTTTTTCTGCTTTTAGTTTTCTAAAATTTATTAATTTTTTTAAAACAAATCAAAATTTAAAAAAATAAAGAAGTCTGCTTTTATTTTTCTAAATTTATTCTAAAAATTGTCATAATTTTAAAAAAATTCAATACTTTAAATTTACTTTTTTCTTTTAAAAATATTTTTCATTTAACCAAAATGGTGAATTATTCACTTCCACAAAAATCGGTATGCAGTTTTAAAATTTAATTAATTTAAAAAAAGAAAGGAAATTTTAAAACTTGAAAATAGGATTAGACGAAGAGGTACTTTTTTTTTATCCTGATTTAGTTTTTAAATTAAAATCATAATTTCACTTTTTAAATAAAAATTAAAAAATCCATTCTTAAAAGTTGGTTTAAAATTATGTTGTATTTCAAATGTTTTTTTTTATACTAATAACATGTCAAGTCAAAGCAAGTAAGGTGATACTAATTTTGATATTATTCAATACTTCATATGGTGCATGAAACAAAAATAGAATGTATAAAGAAAAACTTACAATGACAAATCCCTATCTTTCTATAAATCATTCAAATTTCAACTTTTTTTCTTCTATAGTCCATTAAGATCTATGTTGTTTTATCTCAATTGAAAGACTCTTCCAAACATTTTTCTTCTTTGGCAAACCAAGATGCATTTCTTTCTTTCAATTTAATTCAGAATGCACAAAAAATCATTTTATTTTTTTAATATAGAACAAAATTGCACATACCTTTCATTT
Organism: Glycine max; assembly: GCF_000004515.6. Classification (NCBI taxonomy): domain Eukaryota; kingdom Viridiplantae; phylum Streptophyta; class Magnoliopsida; order Fabales; family Fabaceae; genus Glycine; species Glycine max. The sequence continues at coordinate 14,444,567 of NC_016089.4, forward strand.
TTTTTCAACGTGATTTCTTTCATTGTTTAGACATGCTTTTGCTTTAGAGGTTTTCACCCGAATGTCCAAATTGATGAGATAGAGACTAATCAAATTCTCTTTTTGGAGTAAAATAAAATACCTTAAACCCAAATTAAAATTTTGGGAACAGTTAGTCCAAAATGATATGATGTAGAGAGAGATGGTGGTTCAAATTGCAAGAGAAAAAATTGGAGGAAGTACAATATTGAAATTTAGTTTCCTAGAGTTAGATGCAGGTTTAGAACTAAGGTAGATCTAGAAGACCAATGAAATTATGTTCTGTTTCAAAATCGTGTACTCACGCCGACATAATGCTTTAAAAAATAAATAACAAAAGGCTCATAAAAATATATTTATATTGAAAAATCAATTCCTTGGATTAAACGTGCATGGCTGCATTTGTATCAATACAATAAAGTAATGTTAGAAACCACAAAATTCATTAGATAAAAGTAGAAATGGATGAAAAAAAAACAAATATAATAATACTATGTTCTGCAATTCCAGTTTTATGAGAAGAAGGATGCATAAAGATGAGAGTTATGAGAGTTGTTACTGATAATATATATATATATATATATATATATATATATATATATATATATATATATATATATACACGGAAAATGATATGCGGTTATATGAGAGGGAGATAATGTGTGGTTATATTTTGGAGGGAATAGTGATATGGCAAGTTATGTTGGAGGAAAAAAGAGAAACCAAAAAAAATGATCAAAAGTGATATCTTATTTATCTATTCTATTGTTATATATTTAGGTGCCTGAACAATATATACTTCGCTCCAATATCATGTAATGGAAAGAAAAACTATATCCATCAACACTTCTTCTACTCTTTTATAAATTTTATATAAAGTTTCTTTTGTGTCGCAAACATACACACAAGAGTCCCTTTGTTTTTTTGTTTTTTTTTTATAAATGTTAAATTTATAATTTATATTATATAAAACTGATAAAAAAATATTTTTTCTATCATTATTTAATATTATGCAAATCTCTTTCAATTTATAGTAAAACTAAATTTCAAACTGATTATATATATTTGAATTTGTTAATTTGGTTCAAGTTTCAATCAAACCAAATGTATTAACCTCGGGTTGCCTGGTTCAGATCATACGATAAAAAAATATATTATATTTTTTAAATTTTTTATTTCTAATTATTGTATTTATATAAATATTTTATTTAATTTTATATGCAAGATAATGATCAAAATATTAATCCAAGAAAAAAATATTATTTATTTTTAATAACTAATTATTTATTTTTTAAAAATAGAAATTAATTTTTCTATAGCCATCACTTTATATATATATATATATATATATATATATATATATATATATATATATATATATATATGTATATATATATATATATAAAAGTTTACACGATAAACCTGACCCACTTAAGATATTTGATAACGTTAGAAAAGATCATACAAAAACTAAAAAAATGAATAAGAGAAAATACAAGAGTTGAAGCAAAACTTAAGTTTTAAATTTAAAATATATTGATTTAAAAGTTAAAAAATAATGAATTGGATCAGAATTAATCCAAGTATAAAGCAACTAAAACTCAAATTTTAGGCTTACAAACAAAAGAAAAATTACTTTTAGTTTTTATAAAGTAAAAAAGGTCAGATTTATCAGAAAAAGGATTGTATATGTTAAAAAAATTAAATATATAATTTTTCATTTTAAAGTAAAATATTTATTTTTAAATTTATTTTAAGCCTCACTTCCATTAGATCGACTCTGAATTGAATAAGTTTGGATTAGTTTAGGTTGAAAAAAGATAAATTCAATAAAAAAAATTTATATTATAATAAATTTGATTTAAATTTGAAGTAAAAATAATCAATAACAATCAATCTAGTTGGTTTAGTTTGAATTGTTGAATTAATAGGATAACATAAATCCGATCCGATGAACACCCAAGTAGGGATAAAGCCAATTTTTTTATTTATGAAAAGTCAAGACAAAAAACATGAGTCAAGTAAAAAAAAGTAGTAAAATTCGTACATGCACTGTATAACATATGTAAGAAATTTAATATATAAATAATATTTTTTATGAGTAAAGAAATATATAACATCTTCTATGTAAAATATATATTTATATATTAAAGTACTTTTTATATATTCCCTAAGATAAGAAAGGAGAATCACAAAATAACTTTACGTAGTAATTTAAATTAAAAAAAAAAAATTGGAGATTATCATGGCTCCACCCAGTCATTCCGTCTCCACCCTTATCATAAAAAAGACTATCTTTCATAAACTATTATTTTGTAAGTTTTTCTAAAACCATCGAAATTTGGATTTTTAGTTTTCTGGTAAGAATATATTTTCATAAGTTTTGGTGGGATCGAATTTAATTTTTCCTCCTACAAATTAAATATGTGTTATCAACTAAGTTATAGAGATGTTGTTATTATTTTATTGGTTGATATACTAACTTAAATTTAAAATATTTTTAATAGTATTTGATTGCATGCTCATTGGACCACTTTTACCTTCTTTACTATCATAAGCAGTTTCACATGCCTTTTGATCCAAAAAGATGGAAATATTAAAAAAACTTTGTAAGAAATCTAAAATGTAATTTGATTCAACAAACATAAAAGAAAAAATAATAATTTACCTTGACATCCATTATCTCATTACTTCTTTAATTAAATATTCAATTCATTTAATAACTATTAGTTGTTAACTAGTAAGTACTAACTACTATTGCAGTAAATAAATAGTAACTACTAAACTTTTTATATTTCCAGTCAAAACAATTTTTATATTTAATTACAATTTTTACCACAATTTTTTTGTAGCTTAAATAAATTTTATGTATAATTGATAAAAAATTAAGTAGAGTGAGTATTTGAAAATTGGTTTGTGAAAAGTTTTTATGTTGAATTTAATTTCTAAATTATTTACAATTAAGAGGTGATTTATACAAGTATAACATTAGTGTTTAAACTATATTCAATTTAACTTTTAAGAATATGATTCAATTTTTTTCAATATTTAACAAATCATTTTGTATTACAATTTACAGGTGCACACTTTTTATAATGATTGCAATTAAAAAGTATTGATATAAAATAAAAATAGAATATATATGATATTTTATTTTTTAATTTAAGAGAATTCAAAATTTTCTTTCTATTTATGTTCTTTTCAAAATGAAATCTTTTTTTCTCTTCTCAA
>NC_016089.4:14447915-14479567 GCF_000004515.6 Glycine max
ATACTTAATATAATTGCTCAGAGAAGAAACTCTCTTTCACTCTCTTTATCACTTCATTGACTTCTAATGATGGAACTTATTTAACAATGTTGCTTAACAATTAAACACTTCTGATAAAATTGGCCTAAGAGCCTGATGTGGCAAAGTCCATGAAGTAGGGCTAATTATTTATTTAGTCTCGCAAAAGATTATTGAGTCGACAGGAAATTAATAATATTTAGCTAATGATTCAGGGCATTTGGAACCAATTTTGAAGAAATGTAGAGTCGCAAAGCATAATCTTTAAAACGATATTGGAGAACCTTTTACGCAGAGAATAAAGATAAATGGTGACAAGGTGTCTAATCCTTTAGTGGTCCCAATATAACCTAATTTATCTACTTAATCAAAAAACTAATTAATTAAGAAACCATGCATGGAGTGTTTTTGACGTAAGAAAACAATATTTTATACTATTTAATATGTTCTACTTCTATTATAATGTTAAAAAATATTGTAAAAGTGAAAATAACAATAATTCATATAAGTGATATACTCATTCAAAGTATAAAGCAAAAAACTTTTTTTTCTTCTCTAAAAAAACACATGAGAATCTCTCTCATCAAACTAGAAGACGGGAGACCTCAATAAAGCAAAAACTTTTTTTTTATTCTACTTACACATGAGAGTCCTCTTCATTATGGCATTCGAGGAAATTTTATACTATCCTTCCTACCATAGATTTGACTCTTATCTACTTCGATTCCTCTATCCTCTAATTTTGATTTTCAGATAATAAGTCATCATGAATCACCAAGATATTTTTCAGAAATTACTCCTCCGTTGATTGACGACTTTGGTGAGTTGTAGGAGATAATTTTTTCTGTTTACGATTGTAACGTTTTTTGTCCGTAAAAATAAAAAAATAAGTGTTAAAAAATTTATAACAATTCACATATTTTATTTAACCAATTAAATTATACTTTATTGGTTGTACACACTCCCTTGAGATCTTTTGAGATCTTTTGTGTATATATAAGAAAAAAAATCAAAATTAAATAAATATCAATAAAGAAAAATATTTTTTTGAGTTGATATATGCTTAATTTTTTTTCTAGTAATAGATCATATATCTAGTTTTACACATAAAACTAATAATAAATATTTTTTTGTTAAAATTATTATTTATTAAAAATTAAATATTTAAATAATTACATAAAAAAATTTAATCTCCTTAATATAGTTTTAGATCCATCTCCGTCCCTAGTTGTACGATTGTAAAGTAGGTGCCACCGGTAAAGAGAAAAATATATACAAAAACATTGAAGATGCTATTTGGCTTATATACTAAAAAAATATATTGCCCATAATTTCTACTTGTAGATTCTTAAAATCAAAACAACAGTTAGGATCATGTGAAGTAAGTAATGAAAAAGGTAAAAAAAAAAAAAAAAACACACAACGTAGTTTTAATGGCAATAAGGTTACTATCTACCTGTACATATGAAATGGAAAATTTTACAATTTTGAGAACACGCAAAACTGTGTTTAATTTTGTTAAAAAAGAATCTTATACAAACTAGCTGGGCCTACGGTTTGAACTGATTTCCTTTTTCGGCGTGTACAATTCGTACAAACTTGGGATAAATGGTTATTTCGTTCTTAAAAATATGTAATATTGATTAATTTATTTTTAAAAAATGAAAAAATAAAATTTAGTTTTCATAAAAGATAAAAAAAATAAGACAAATTTATTTTATTATTAGCTTTCACATGTTAACATTAGAAAAACTCATCGACATAACATCCAAAGATGAAAATGTCAATAAATCATTAAAGTGGAAATATATTTGTCAATAATTATAATCTTTATATTTAGGTGAGCATCAATTTTGTAATTTTTTATCCTTGCATATCATATAGGCAAATTTCATAATATTAACAAAAAAAGGTTAATAATAAAATAAATTTGTTTAACTTATACATTTTCAAAAAATTAAATTTTATCATTTCATTAAGGACAAATTTATCAACCTAACACATTTTTAATAATAAAAATAATTATTTATCTTATAAAGTTAAGAGGAAAGTTTGCATATATTAATTAAATTAAATTTGTAGAAAGATGGTGTGGAATCCTAATCTCAACTACTACTATCATATATTGCGCGTGAAATCCACGCGCTGAGCATTTCTCAACATCGTTCTAGAGATAAGGAATCCAATTGTGCAGTGGACCCCACTTTCGACATTGCCCCAGATTACGTCTGGAATATTGCACAGAGGAGAAAGATGCCTCTTTTTCTTTTCTGTTCGTATTTTTTATTTTTTATAGATCACACATATTTTTCGTAAAAAATAATTTTATTTCGATTAAATAAGATTATTGATCATAACAAAATTATTGTTTCAAGTATTTAATGTAATTTAATACTTAATATTTGAATTCAAGATATCTAATCAATTTTAACAATCTTACAACATTTCGTGCACTTGTTTTTTTTTATTTATTATTGAAAAGGACAAGCTTTTACCACCGTTAGATTCCAGTTCTCTTCCACAGAATTAAGAATCTCTCTCGCTCCACAAAATCCCCTTTTTTAATTAATTTATTATGATTTGGTTTAAGATTCACACCTTTATTACTATTTAATGTTTGATTGAATTTGATAATAATATCTTATTCTTATCTTAAGCATGCAGTTTTGAATTGTTCGCTCCCATTTCCCGCATCTCCACTGCTTTTGTCGGATGCTTACCATCAAAGAATCCAACCTGCAAAAAAGAAGCTACAAATGCCAATTTTCATAAATACCCTCATAACATGCTTATATTTTTTTTTTTTTACTATATCCCTCATTTATTCATCTCTTTCTATTTTGTATCCTAAACAAACCATTGTTTTTACATGTTTGATACCGTTATATGGGTATTAATTTTTTTTCTAGAAATTATTAAATGTTGTAAATACTAAAATCTAATCAATACCCGGTGTCAATTAATTCTCACATCAAATTGACAAATTGTCCCGTATTATATTAGCCCAAATTATCCAAAAAAATTCAAATTTTCAAATAATTTACGTTAACTTAACAGTGATGTCTACCGGTCTATCACTTATGCAAACAGTTATATTTACAAGTCACAACATTGATTAATATTGTGTTTAAATTAGCTTCATAATAAGAAATAGTCAATTATTTTTTTATGATGAAGTAAAACAATAAATAATTACTTTTACTTTTCCATATTATCATTATAATTTTTGTGATAGAATTGATTCTTGTGTGTTCTCTGAACACACTATAAGTTTGTTAATTTGTTGTTTGTAAATTTGGAATTTTGACTGGATGTGTACTTCAATAAATTGTTTCTTGTTTGCCCTTATGTTGACTTGTGAGTTGTGACTTCAACAGGATGTTTAATTAGGGACTATTTTATATATTTGTATTTTTCGAAGTATTTTCTAATTAAAAATTATGTTTATTTTTAAAAAAAATTCAAAAACGTTTGTTTTCCTTCAAAAATTCATTAAACTTATAAGAGTACTCTTAGTACTTTTTTATATAATGGAAAGGAAAGTTTTAATATGAAACTGTAAGGTGGAAGTTTTTTTTCTTTGACTGGGTAAGGTGAATTTTATATACCAAAGCCTATTTTTCTGTTTTTGCAGGGATAAATTTACATGAGGTAAGATAATACGACGCTAATTAGTCAATCATATAGATGTAGCACATTTAATAACAAGTTAGATTAGTATAAGATATATGGTCAATATACGGCCAAAGTACTATTGAATTCATTGTGCTTTTGACCAAGAAAAAATTGAGTAAAAAAAAAAGTATCCTAATTCAACCGAAAGAGTCTAGTCTAATAAGTGATCTTCCGTTTTCAGACGTGTGCACAAATTCTGCTTTCTTTATTTCTCCCCATAAAATAATTAACAGTAATCAATTGTCAACTAAAATAATAGTACTAAAGTACGTGGCATATTAAATTTTCCAAAAATAGTGAAGAGCATAATGGTAATTTTATTCTTGCGTTAACTTTTTTTCTATTGCTTGGTTATTATTATGTTATGTTATTCCCTAAAGCAGTCAAAGGGGAATCCTTCTTCCAATGGAAGTAATGATAGCATGGAATTGAAAACAACCGGGTCTTGGATCATGAGTTTGCTAGGATCTTTCAAATTTCAACTCAGAAAAAATATATTTGATTAGGTCAATTCAAGGAGGGAAAAAAAGTGGAAACAAAGTGGGAAATATGGAATTTTGATTCTTAGTGACAAAGACAAGAAGGGGGGCTGTGGTGGGTCGGGGGTAACTTGACCTAGTGGTTTGTGGAAGGTTAGCTAGTTGCCAACCAATCCTCCAAAGTTTGATGGCCAAAGCAAAGCATCATCATCTATTTTGAGGAGATACTCTCAAAACAGGAATCCAAGAAATGGGATCTGTAACAGTTACTTGCCAAATTTTCATAGTTCTCTACCCCTAATATGGTTTCACACAACAAACCTCCATTTTATTAAAGCTTTAAATCCTAGTGATTTGCCCCTTAGACACTATAAATTATTAGGTGATTTAAGATAATTATATCATTTATGATCCAATCATTAATCGTGGATATATAAATAATTTAATATTTTGAATTTTAAAAAGTTCCTTAGATTAAAGATAATGATGTTAATCTTTGATTATTCACATGTAGTATAATTATTTATGAGTTCATAGATAATATGATAGTTTTGAAATATCTAATAATGTTATGTGATAACTTATTTTCTCATGATATATTTTAAGAGAATTTTATCAGACAAATCACAAATATAATTAAAAATCTCCCCTGAAAATTTGACAGTTATTAAAGCACTATAGTCATTAGTCAATTTTTTCCACACCACCAACTTGAAATAAAATCTTCTCGAGTCTTGCCTCCCAATAACCTAGCACGTGCTATGCATTACGCCAAAATAACTAATAAAGGGTCACTTTGATTTTGGTTAATTTTTATCAACACCATCAATTTCAGATAAAAGTTTTATTATTAATTAATTACTAATACAAACTTATCTTGTTACGTTATAATGGAACTTATAATCCTCTCTCCTCTCGATCACATTATAAAATTAAGAGATTCATGATTCTATGAATAGAAAGTTGTTAATGTCGAGGGTACTTAATTGATTGAAGGTCATCTTCAACTTTACTATAGGTTCAATGAAGAGTGCAATTTGCTTTCACTTTCAACCCCAACTTGTTTTGATTGGATCCAGAGAACATAAGATACCTTATATAAGAGCTTTAGACAAATTCCAATTCCCCCATCCAACTACCAAAATAAGAGCATCTTTCACGTGATGACAAGCTCATATTCATGGGTTTAATGGCATTTGTGTCAGTCCTTCACGAAGGCATTTATTTGTCCCCAATCCATGTGATAATAATAACAACGGCCTGGATTTTTTGCCCCTTTGTGATGGAATCTTTTAGAATAATGACTGATAGTACCATCTAACAGTTTTCACTACTTTGTGAGGCTGTTTTTGGCTTTTAGAGTTTGGTGTCCTTGTCTTCTTTTGGGGATTGTTTTGTTTGTGACATTATTATTATTGCTCTTGCTTGGCCCTTGCAAGAAATCCACTTATTCTCCTCTGTCACACACACACAATACATCATGATTCATGATTAGCTCTAATATCTCTCTCTTTTCCCTTTTCTAACATGTTAATCACCTCCTAAATTCTTAACGCTTCAAACAAAACCTCTCCATATAACCATCCATAATACTAGCTACAACTTCCCAAAGGTTCTTTTATTTATTTATTTATTCATTTTTTTACAACTTAAAAAATAGTGATCCAATTACATAGTATATATTATCATGTAGGATAAATTTATTGACTTTTATAATAAACAAAAAAGGTTATTCAAACAATTTTACAATATTATTTAATAATAAATTATTATGTATAAAAGTCTTTTAACTTTTATAATTATTATCTTAATTTATATAAATAATTATTAGTGATCATGATGATATAAAATTATTTTATACTATAAATATATAATTATTAAATTTTTTATAATAATTATGTTAAACAGTAATTTTTATTTAGTTGACCATACAAGACTGTTGTTGTATACTGTCAGAGTGTGTGATCATTACACTATTGAACTATAAAGAAATTTCCCAATAAGATTAATTTCGTAGATATGATGGCTCTTATTTTAATCAAGCTTACAGTTTTGTAGGTGAAAAATAAGGGTATATAGATTGTAGTTCAGAAACTTTGATTGGCAAGGAAAATGGGAGTCAATTATGAGGAATGAATTTTACGTTTGATCTGTTGCTTCATACGCATAACCAACAGTATAATGATAAGTCTTGTTATTCTGACTAACATGGTGCACTGAGTGAGAGTGAGAGAGCAAAGCATAAGGGTCGCTTTCCAATGAGAAGAAGAGTATTCCAGACTCCCATATCTATTTTGGTTGCTTTCGGACAAATTCAACCATTATAGTAATTTACAGAACCAAAGCTTTTTAAGATAACAGTAAAATCAATTGCAAACTGCATGCGTTTGAGCACACACATCAATAAGGGTGGACATTACTTATTGGTTGCCTAAATATACTTTCTATACTTTTATTTATTTATTTTAGTATTGTTTTATCTTTATTGACCCGAGGATATTAAAAGAAGAAAAGAAAAAGTAACATTTTAGATGGGGTGAACATTATTGTTTTTTTCTCGTGTAAAAGTTTAGAGAGAAATTTTCCATCTAAAACCATATCATGTCAAAATATTTATAGGTCTTGGCAGAAAAAGACTACGAATTGAATAATATTCAAGCTCATAACCTCACAAAATTAATTTAAAGCGATTAATTAAATGTGCAATATTACACTTTTTTTCTTCTTCTTTCAGGGCACCTATTCTTGTATTCCACTCTGAAACAAATGGAAACATGCATGAAAACGCATTAAGCGCAATAGGGGAAAAATATGCATTTCAGGCCTAAGAGGTAGGATATTAAATAAACTATGTTGAAATTATTAAAGGTTTGAGTTTTGAAAGCATTACTTGTGGAGAAAAGTTAAACAATACTTGAAGGGAAAGTAATGCTATATAATTTTTTTCTTATTAGTATGCTTTTTTCTTATTAGTATGCAAAAAATTTGTAAATGCTTTAAAAAATAAAAATGACAAAAAGAAAATATTATCAATTTATTCCCTATAGCCAGAAAAAATATCTCAAAAGAAAACAATATAATAATACATATTTTGCGACAGTCATGAAACACGAGAGCACTTAAAAGACAACAAGAGCATCTTTAATTATATTCACAACCACTTAGTAAATATATAGAGAATAAGAAAGTTATGAAAATTAAAATCACAACAAATAGCAATATTTATATCATAAATATGGTAGTTATACTCTTGTAGAAAATTTAATATTTTTTGGAAAATTATTTATATATTTTTATTGAAACTTTTTCGGAACTATTGCTAAGAAAGTTTTATTTTTTGAGTTTTATTTTTATAATTATTTCTATCTTGACTGAAAAAAAAAAGTAGAAGGAAACGTGGGTGCAACTGGAGGAACTGGCGTGACGGTGGCAAATGATGAGAGAGAATCGATTCGCCGCATATGAAACGGTGGTGCTTTTAGCAAAACCCAACTGGGACCACTCCCTAATTTTGTGATTTTTTTTAGAAAAATGCTAATCAATGTTAATCGGTATTATTAGTACTTTAATTAAAAAATAAAAATAAAAATATTTTATTAAACTACGAAAAATTATATTATTTATAATTTAAAAAAAATTATATAATTTTCACATTGAATAATTTCTCGTTTTAGTTTCGTAATTAATCCTCTAAATAGTTTGACGGGACCTTTTATTTCTAAACCCACTCCCTAATTTTATAGCAGTAGCACATTGCCAACTTTTGGCTTTAATGCAAAATTAACAAAAATGTTATCAGAAAAAGATGACACGTATATAAAGTATTTTTGCATATGTAAAATAATTATTTAAAAATATTTCAAATGCCGGCGATCAAAGACTTGTTTCAAGAGGAATTACATATGAGCTTTGGAATATATATATATATATATATATATATATATATATATATATATATATATATATATATATATATATATTAAGTACAAGATACTCATGTTTTACGTCAAATGCTTAAAAAAATTTAGTTGATATCTATTTTGAAGTTATAAATTTATTTATTTATTGAATAAAAAACATCCAAATATCTAATTTCTTTTACTAAGCACGGTTTTATGAATTTTTAATTTAAAAAAAATTTTTTTTTGTTAAAATAAGTATTAAATTAATTTTTTTATTTATGATATAAATTAAAACAAAAGTTGAATTCATAATTTTTTATGAGTAAGTTGAGTACATATATTTGTTACGCTAAGAAATATGCTCAAATAAAAAATATTATTATGCTTGCAAGTTTTCTTTATATTCAGTTTTTTCCAAATTTTTGAGATAATAATGAATCCTAAGTCTTAACTATTACAAGCGTATTTGCATATAATATTATTTAATTAAAACATTTATTGAAAGCCCTGTTAAAGTATTAAAATAGGTCTAAAAGTTACATCTAACAACAAAAGTAAGTAAGATTCTCGGATTAATATTCTTCATTTAATTTTCATCAAATAATTATCAATCATTTCTATAAATGTCACGTCTTAACTTTATTAAGCAAAGAGTTTGTAGTCAATTCTTCTTTATTGAAGGGCACATCTTGTGCTCAATGTAACTGTAAGCTTTTCATATATTTAATAAATTTTGCTTATAAAAAATCTTCATTATTGAAAAGCCCAATTTTTTTAAGCAAAATTCAATACATGTGATGTAAAAAAAAAAAGATTTCTATAAATGTATTTATAATATATTCATAATTTACTCTAGCTTATATTTATATCTTAAACTAAAATAAATAATTTAAGGAGTTGATCGAATAGAACAAAACATAATTTCACAACACAAGTCATCATCCCTTCCTTCTAAATTCTTATTTCACAATTTTTTTTAGTAAACCTAACATTCATAATTATAGCTAATATAAAGATAAAACTTATACTTATAGTCTACATCTAAAACTAAAGGGTAATTAAATAACAAGTGAATAGTTAAAGTAAACATTCTCAATTAATAAATACATAAAGGAATGGTTGTAAATCCACGTTAGCTCTAAATCGAACTTAGTGTTTGACACTTCCATTTTCAAAGCATAGAAAGCATCGCAATCGCACTAAGCACTTCTTATTGACTACCAATTTACTTGAACATCCTTACCGTAATATCTGACTTTGAAGCTTTTAGATAAACAGTGTTTAAATCAGACAATTTAACACCTCTAAAGATAGGAAAGTGTGTTACAACTTTCGATTGCCGATTAAAAAAATAAATCATTGGGATTGGAACAATCTTAAAGTTTATTTTATATTTATTATTACAGTCCTAACTATTAATTTTTTAATTAATGTATACTTTATCTGTAAAGTGCATTCTCACGGTTTAGAAGAATCAAATTCGTATTAGAAATGCTTATACTCAAATAGGATTGTGCACTACATTGATCTCGCATAATTTACTGTAATATGAAGGAATGCTTGTCGGTTATCATCATTTCTTTTAAAAAACCATCACTTACTCCAGAAAAATAAAAAGAAAATAAAAAACTAATGCATTTTCCTCCATTTGTCATCCATATTAAGCTTTAAGCCTATGATGCTGCATTTATAAATTTCAAGGAAAAAGCAAACTTCGAAAGAAAAAAATAGCAAGAAATAAATTGGGCCCTAACTTTTAAAGGAAACTAATCATTTGGGCCTAAACATTCCATAACCGTGAGTTTTACCCGGATAGGCCCGCACTCAAATATAACAGAAGAAGATATATCACATATTTAAATATGCTTTATGTACTTATAAATAGTGTTTTATTTTTATTTTTATTTTTATTCTTTTTCATTTTAAAATCTAAAAGAGTAGAAGGACGCTGTGAACAATTTTTAAAGATGTTTGTCTTGAGCAGACCAATTTTAATAATGGGAACTAACCTAGGAATAAATCATGGGTCGTAGCTGAAACAAAATAGAAATCAAAAGGTAAAAAAAATAATCAAGAAAACGTTTAATAAGAGAATAGAGACAGTAGGTGAAAGAAAACAATGAATAGGACAACGTTCTAAGTTCTAACCATGGAAGGAAAAAACAATCTTTACAGTTAAAAATTTAACTGCATCAAATATAGTTTGGGGAAAAAAAATCTTAATCTTATATATATATATATATATATCGTTTTATCATAAAAAAGAAAGTGATTCAAGATTGAAATGTTTACAATTGAAAACAACAGTATTGAATCATGATCCCCAAAGGAAAAAGTTTTCCACGGAAATACTAGACATCAATCTTAATATCTAAAATTTTATATTTACCTTAAGCTTTTTTTTTTAATTATTATTATTATTTTAGTTTTGAGGAGGGCCTAAGGCTTGAAAACAACAAAATTAAGAACGCACAACCCGGCCTGGAAGGGATGGAGGTGAACTTAGAAAACAGAAGGTGTATTTAGCAAGAGCCTAAGTTGTTGGTTTTCGCAGTCCTGAACCATTATCGTATTGGTCCAAGATGTGATGCTAACCCAAAACCCACAGTGTGGAAGCTGTTGGCTGGATCTGACCCGAGAATAAACTAACCAAGTTTTATTTTTAAGTAAATGATATTTTTGTCCCTGAAATTGAATGTATAAATTCGTCATAATTTAGTCCTGAATTTATTTTCTCTGTCGTCAATATTTTTTTTTTCTTTTAAAAATTTACTTCATGTAATTGTATAAATTTTATTTTTATTTTTGGTCTTTTTAACTTATGATTTTTTACCTTATTTTATTTTATTTTAGATTTATTATTTAGAATAAAAATTAATATTAGTAAATATTTTTAATTTTCTTAACTAATTTATAAAATTTTAGTTTTGAAATTTCATTTAACATTTTATTTTTAGTTAGTTTATCCCTAAAAATTAAAGATAATACCAGAATATTTATAACAAATATATGATTGCTTTTATCTTAACTAGACTCCCTTAGTCATAGATAGATACTAAATTGAAGTAAACATCCACAATAAAATGAATCAAGGATTTGTCATTTTCTTTGAAGCAATCACCTTTTCTCATGCTTATTTTCACCACCCTAGCGGAAATCAACCTCAAAAAAGGTGAAAACGAAAACTCCATGCATGCTCACTCACACCCCGCAACTTCTTTCCCCCTCTCATCCCTTCTTTATTCTCAGTGTGCCATTAACTCTTCCAACTAAATGCAAGCGGCCACATCATTCTGTGCGTATAGATAAATTGATGTTGAGTTATTCTAACTTAATTAAAAGTCTAAAAGTTTAAATCTTAATATACAAGTTAAATATTGAAAAGAATAATTTCGTTACTTATAATAATCTTATCTAACTCGAAACAAATTAATCATTACTAAAAATCTGTATCACCCTTCATGAATCTAGGGTTCTTTTTAGTAACATGCATACCAAAGAAGTAAAACCTTCGGAGGACCAAACACAAAGACAGCACGCAACATAAGCATCTAGAGAGAGAGAGTTCACGAGTGTAACACCACCAATTTGCAACTGGAATCGAACTACTACTACTACTACTTACATGGCACATATCCAACTCATCAGAAAATAATACCACCAAAAACTCATTTTGGTTGGTGACCCTTCACGGGGTGGAACCATTCTGGTCTCTTTCTTTACCCACCAACTCCAAATCCAGTGGTCCACGCCGGACCACGTCAATCCAAACCGGAGTTTCGGTGTTGTCTTTCTGCTTTTGCTTTTTCTTTTGGAATGATAATAATGTGAGAGTTCAGCTTGTTGTTTGGGTGCTGCAAAAACGGTTTTTTTTTCGTCTTATTTTTTTTATCAAGCAAAAGGATCAGTGTCTGATATGAGTGTTGGGCCAGGAATGGATTTGCCGATCATGCATGACAGTGATCGCTATGAGTTTGTGCGTGACATTGGTTCTGGGAATTTCGGTGTGGCCAGGCTTATGAGGGACAAACATACTGAGGAACTTGTTGCTGTTAAGTATATTGAGAGAGGTGAAAAGGTTTGTCTTCTGAATTCTTTAGCCTTTTTTGGGGGTACTTTAAAGTGCATATATATCAACCAACCAACATGGTTTGGTTTAGCGGAAGAGACTAGTCTATCAGAATATGACAAACCAAGTTTCGAATTCTTGTTTGGGGAAATGTCCACATTTAGTGTTTAACTGTATCTCAAACATAATTTGAAACCAAAAAAAATAGAAGTGCAAAACAATCAAGTTTATGCTTGTATGTGGAGGAAAGTTGGGAACTGAGTGAGTAAGTAGTTTGGTCCTCAAGGGTGTTATAGGCATTTTGATCAGCTGAGTTTCTTTGCAATTGTTTTTCTTAGAATTTATATTTTAATTGTTTTCATTAAATTAAATTCCATTTCAAGGAGCACTTGTTTTGGTTAACTAAGCTTCTTTACTTGTAGTTGCTTTCATAGAATTCATGTTTCTGGTGGTGGTTGTGTGACCTTCTCTTGCTAGCATTTCTTTTCCTGCTGTATGTCTTGGGTGGACTTTGTTTCCTTGAGAAAAATACCTGATGTTTTTGTTCTTTTCTGGTTACTAACACATGATGATCGAAGGGTAACTTTTGTTTGTTATGTTCTCTACTTCTCCTCAATGCTAAATTGTAGACAATGGCTGTGTTGGTAAAATTGCAATGGTAAACCTGACGGGAGAATCATGCTCATTTGTTAACAGATAGATGAAAATGTACAAAGGGAAATTATAAATCACAGATCACTGAGGCATCCCAATATTGTCAGGTTCAAGGAGGTGTGTAAACTTTTAATGTCTTATCCTATTTCTTCCTATCTTAGAAATATTGTTTAGTCCTTTTCTGTTGCGACTTTAGGTTATATTGACACCAACACATTTGGCAATTGTGATGGAATATGCTTCTGGAGGAGAGCTATTTGAGAGAATATGCAATGCAGGGAGGTTCAGTGAGGATGAGGTTCTTATCTGTTGCATTCATTCATTTGTGTAATGCTGCTGCATATGCCTTTTATGTCTGTTTTTTTTTATGCTGCAGGCGCGCTTCTTCTTCCAACAACTTATATCAGGAGTTAGCTACTGTCATGCAATGGTACATGAATTCAACACATGTAGTCTTTACTTTTACCAGTTATTTGCTTCCCAGAAGAAAGAAAGCATGAGATGTCTGACTTGAATTTCTATATTTGTCTTCTTTAATGAAGCAAGTATGCCATCGCGACTTGAAGTTGGAAAACACATTGTTGGATGGTAGTCCTGCTCCTCGTTTGAAGATTTGTGATTTTGGCTATTCAAAGGTATAGTTCATTCTTGATATTGCTTTTTATTTAATGAGACCTTCAGGTATATAGTATCTGCATTCCAGGTTGTGGCGCTCAAATTTCAACTGGTAATTGTTTAGAAAGTTTATGAATTTGTAGGTTTCTCCATGTCCAAGATCAAGCAAATTTTTTTATCTGAAATTTGTAGATAACGGATTAGTTTGCAATACCTATGCACCTTGATTGTATTTTTCAGTCTTCAGTGCTACATTCACAACCAAAATCTACAGTTGGTACCCCTGCATATATCGCTCCAGAAGTTTTGCTTAAGAAGGAATATGATGGCAAGGTATGTAACTTCTATCACTTGGAATTCATCTAACTGAAGAGACTTTGATAATTTCTCTTAAGATGTTCTTTATTTTGCTTATGTGTTTTTATAGATTATGCTTATGTTCATAAGCTTATAAAGACCTTTGTTTCCATTTTGCTTATGACTTTCGGTTTATAAGTTGGTATGTGAGACCACAATGATATGTAATTGGCTCCACTACTTTTAGACACTCTACTAGCTTTAGTACCAAGAGAGTTCTAGTTACTAGGTGTGTCTTTTGATTATAACTTTATGCATGTGTGTGACACCAACCAAGAAAAAGTAATAAATAAATTATAAAGTTGTGATTGTACAAAATTAATCTTAAATCATTATTAGTTCAATTCTAGATTTTGTAGTTCATCATTAATATATTATATAAGAGATATAAGTAGAAACTAATAATTAATATTCCATTAAAAAATTAAAATGACAATTATTTTGAAATATTTTTTTTCTTACACAGACATTTATAATGGGACGAGGAAGTATTATGTTTCATTTATGGGTAGTAGAATGAAAGGTTGTGATTACTGTTATGCATGCATGGTCTAGAATTCAGCTAGCTTTTTATCTGTTGCTAATGTTTACACTCAATTATGACTCAGATAGCAGATGTGTGGTCTTGTGGGGTGACCTTATATGTCATGTTGGTTGGTGCATATCCTTTTGAGGATCCAGAGGAACCTAAAAATTTCCGCAAGACAATACATGTAACTAATTGCACCTTTTTTTCAATCAGTGTGTTACTTTGATTGAATTAGTTTTCCTAAACTGATGCATGCTTGTTGCAGAGGATTTTGAATGTTCAGTACTCAATTCCTGACTATGTTCATATATCTTCCGAGTGCCGTCATCTGATATCAAGGATTTTTGTTGCTGATCCTGCAAAGGTCAGTTTTTTTTTAAAATATATATATTTGCTGAAACTTAGATACCTTTTATTATACTATTTGGAGAGTTGAAGTGAAATGGATGCTAAATGAGTTTAAAAGACATACACTATTAATATAAAAAAAATTACACTATCAACCACTTAAAAATAATCTTTGATATAACTTTTAAAATAGTTATTATAAAAGTTAATAAATTTATCATATACAACAGTTTACGATACACTATTAGTACATATAATCTCTTTAGACTCAAATATAAGCAAAATTAACTAAATAAGTTGAAAGCAGTTAAAATTTATTTATACTTGAGTCCATCATATACTAATTTTTGTATATAATTAAGTCTAGAGGTTATTCATTCTAATCATGTGCAATTATATTACTTGCTTATCCTCCTTTTATTTGTGTGAAGGATGATGACATTGACATTTAACTTTAGAAACTAATACTGCTTTTAAAACAGAGAATCTCTATTCCTGAGATCAGAAACCATGAGTGGTTTTTGAAGAACCTTCAAAGTGATCTCATGGATGGGAATACTAACAACAACCAGTTTGAGGAGCCTGATCAACCAATGCAAAGCATAGAAGAAATCATGCAGATAATTAAGGAGGCTACAATTCCTGCAGCTGGATCTCAGTCTCTCAACCATGATCTTACTGGTAGCTTGGATATTGATGATGACATGGATTCGGATCCTGACCTTGACTTAGATAGCAGTGGAGAAATTGTGTATGCTATGTAAGCTGGTGGAAGACCATTGAGCTGAATTTGGGGGGTCAATATTAATGTTATGCCCTGGATTGCTTAGTGTGTGGAATTTTCCATATGCTGGGAGAGAATTCATCCAACATGTATTTAAGTTGTATTTGTGATCTTACATGATTACGTGCTTCTTTGTATAATTGTATTGATAGTTATGTTATTTTTATATACCATATGCATTGGTCTTCTTTGGCTTTCCCCCTTCCCTCAAAATTTCATGTAGTTTTTTTTTTGGCTGATTTAAGTACTGCGGATGGAAAAGATTTTGTCGAGGGAAATAAATTTTCACTTCAGAAATCTTTACGTCTCGAAAGAAATTAGTCTCTAACTATTAGTTGAAAAATATCTTTCTATTTTATACACACAAGAAAAAAAATAATGTTTTTCAATCAAAATTGAAGTTTTAACTTTATAATCTATATGCAAACATTTATTATGTAATTTATAAAGTGAAACTTAAACTTTAATTGAAGAACAACATTAAAGGAATTGCATTTAAGCTTTGTTCTTTGCTTATATAGTTTCCTTTCCCCATTTCAAGACATATCAAGTGAGAATGTCTGAAATAAAAACATGATCAAACTTTGGATAATAAAATGACAGAGGTAAGAGTTTTGAAATGTAAAATGCACAAACTCTCAAGTGGCTAGCTTTATTCCTTTCTGAAATATGAAGATTAGCTATCTAAATTCTGCATTATTGATTTACCTTACCTAGATCCTGATATGTAAAGAATAAAAGGAGCCTATGCTGAATTTTAAGTCTAATCAATCTAATTAAATGATAAAATCATGTTTGTTGTGTGTATTTATATTTTCCTAGATAAAATGTATATTTCTCCACACGAGAATCATCCGAGATAATGCTATCAATTGATGGGAGAGGACAAAGAGAAGTATAGCAACCAATTTGTTTTGTGCAGTGCCCCGTGGAATCATTCTCATAGGCAATCCGTGAAAACTGACTTTCTCTCCTACTACCACAAAACAAAAAGGGACACAATCAAAATTTAAAAGATAGAAAGCTTGATCTGCTTTCTCTCTTCTTTTTTTTATTTTGCTTGGGGGCCATGTTCTATGCCTTTGCCATTTTAGCTGTAGTTGTCCTGGATGAAATCAAGTGGAGTGGAGAGCCTCTCCTCTTTTTGTTTGCATTGTTTATCTAGAGTCTCTTTTTGAGAAAATCTTTTTCTTTTGTTTAATTTTTTTACATGAGACAATCATTTTTGTTTGCATTGTTTATCTAGAGTCTTTTTTTGAGAAAATCTTTTTCTTTTGTTTAATTTTTTTACATGAGACAATCATTTTTGAGACGAATAAAATGAATGAAAAGTTCTTACTCCAACTATTTAATGCAACTATTTTTTATTACTTATTTTTTTCTTTTAATTAAAAAAAATGTTATCCTATTAAATGTTTACATAAAAAATGATGAATTTTTTATATTGTTTTAACTATTTCTTATAAATATATTTAAAAATAACAAAGGTATTTTTTTCTCAAAATAAGTGTTAAAGCAAAAAACGAAATAAAAACTTTTTTTTCAAAAAAAATAACTCCTTATGTCAATAGATGTAGATAATTATCGGTTTAAAAAAAGATATAAATAATTCGATATAATGATTCCTAAATTCATAATTTTTTTTTTATAGAAACTGGATCACATTAACTCATTGATAAAAGTCTGGACAATACAAGTAGGAACATAATGATAAACTTTGAATCTAGCATGAAATATTGCCCCCCTTGCAATAGAGTGGACAACATCATTTGATTGCCTCATAATAAAATGTATCCTAATGTTTGGATTCTGCACAAGTAACTTTCTACATTCAGAAATAATGGACCATATCTTTGTACTATCTATAGCAGTATTATTTACCTTATCTACAATAACCTTGCAGTCCATCTCCAAAATGACACGAGTTAAGCCAAAATCAATCAACCATTTAATTGATTCCTAAATTTGTATTTGAAAAATTATACATATTGATGTGTCATGCATTGAATATAATTTATGTTTCCTATTAATATTCCTTTTTTTCTTACTGCAACTAACATTCTTTTTTTGAGTGTATTCTTAGCTTTATTTTGTAGTACACTTTTAGCCATATACAAGAATGTGTAATAATCAATGTCATTATTATACTTATTTATAGTGGGTAATCAATTGTATTAATTTACTATTTTAATCCTGTCAATATTTTAAAGAATCCATTATCTTTACCTATCCTTGATCATGACAATGAGAGTTGAAAGGTGTGCTTATTTTAATTTGATTAGTGAATTTGTTTATTTTCTACTGTTAGTACTTAGTAAAGAGTCCTCTTGAAGAGCTTACCAAACATCATTTTCCTAATTCCTAGATGAATTTGGTGTCAATTAATCTGAATAACATTTTGAGAAACAAGATTACAAATTCGAAGTCTACCACTACACTCTCATTAAGACTTCTCTCCCAAATTACCCAAGAGAAAAAAAAATATGGAAAGAAATGTGATTGAAAATGCATAAGGATTGGATAACATGCTGATAAAAAAAAAAGGGATTAGACAACAGTTTTGATGATAAAAAAAATATCTCACAAGGTCAAATTGCTTGGAGTTTAGAATAAAAGATGTTCTTTGTGAGGATATTTGAAGTAGGTAACACTTGGGCTCCATTTATTTTTTATAAATGATTTTCCTAGTTAATAATGTTTAAAGATTGATTTCTTGGTTAACAAGTCTGTAAATCTAGAGAAAAAATAAATATTTTTTAATTGATTTGAAATGATGTTGAAGATGTCTGATACCAACTTTTAAATTTTTTTTTGAAATAATCTATTATTCACTCAAAACAATCCGTTATTTTATTCTAATTTTTTTATATCTTTATGTCCATCCATAATAATGTTATTTGATACAAAAAGAATACTCTCCCTTTCGTTCTTATATATTTCTTATATATAAGATCTAATTACCTAATTTATCAAAATTAAAAAAATAATTAATTTAGCTAATAATAATAAATGTCTTAAATTTATAATTTTTTTCAAAACTATCATTTTGAATAATATTTTTCTCTTTTCTAATTATTTTTCAATATATTTTCTCTCATTTTAATGAAGAAAATAGTCTAAGAATAATTAATACAAGCAATATTATAGATTGGATTTTATAAAAAAAACATTATTTTGGAAAAAACATTATTTTAATCTTGAGTCTTATATATAAAAATGGAAGAAGTATTGAAAGCATTTTTCTTAAACAAGATAATATGCTATATGGAAAAAAAATTGTTCAAAATACTCATTTTTGTAAATAAAAAAATATTTATTTTAATTAATTACTTGTTCATTCAAACATCATGGTTGACTCGTGTTAAATTTAAGTTTTGTAATCTTAACATATTAAAAACTTGTAAATAACTTGTGTGTACATATATGAAGTGAAGGTTCAATTTGCTTAAAATTCTGTATAATTATGAAAATAATATCATAAAATTCAACAATTGAATTGACATTTTATATTCTATAAAAAGTTGTTAAAGAGAATAATTATCCAATACTTAATCAAAAAGTAGATTTTGCTTAACTTATTAAACTTTTAATTTACATTAAATTTAATTAATCTAATTGTTACTTTAAGAGTTTAAATTAAATAAATGAAGTATACATCATCAATTATACTGAATATCTCGCAAAATAATTTCTCTTTAAATAGCTTTCCGAAAATTGTGCATAAAGATTATTTACAACGTAGACTACATACATGTTATTTACAGCTTAATTAAAGAATATAACATGAATGGCTAAACACGACAAAATACAATAGCACGCTTCACTATCGATCAAAACTGGAAAGGAATGGAGCCAGGGAAACCCTTGGTGGAGTTAAACGATTCTCCTCAGATCTCGGGTTCAAAGGAGAAGCTTGTGGCATGAGCTCGGATAATCGAATCTTTTCCTTAATAATTTTATTCTGTGTAAAAGTGAGCAAAATGTTCTTTAGCATTTGATGTAGAAGGCTTCGTAAACAAATTACTCTACTTTGAACTTAGAAATGAAAAGAAGATGAAAAATTAGTTTATGCATAAGTTAAAAATTAGCTTCTGGAAAAGCTAGAATGAAAGAGTTTCTACAGATTAATTTATGCATAAAGTAATTTTATGCCTATGGAGAAACTGATGCAAACCCACGGGCACCACACACAATATAACAATGGAAAACAGAGAAAAACAAATAGAGAAGAATAGAGCAATATAGCAGTGAGTGATTATTGATAATAGAAAAGAAACAATGCAGTAGGGGGTAACACCTACTACACTACACCCAGAGCTGTGCTCAGTATTCAGAGAATAGATAATTCTCTGACCTCACCAAAATGGTTCACTCACAACAATGATGATACCCTCTCTCTCCTCTAACGACCCTATAACAAACATTCCCACTCACCTCTCAATTTTCCTTCTGTCTCTCTACCACCTCATCACTCACTCCCTTTCTGCCTTCTATTTTTCCTCTCATAAACTTTCCACACCTTGGGCTTAACTCTCTGATCACCCAAGCCCACATCACCTTCTAAGGCCCTATCAGAAACTTATTTTATTTTCTTTCTTATTTCTCCTCCTATAAATACTTGTGAAGAAGATTATCCAAAAAGGCCCTTTATGTATTATGTGCTTACCTTAAACTTCAAATCTTCTTGTTCCATTTCCAGGGTAGTTATCCTATTCTTGAGGTCCTGTAGGGCTTCCTCAGCCATAGAAGGATTTACATCTGATGTTGGTCTTGCTATTCCAGCCACCTGAAAATAAAGCGTATAAATGACGGTTTGTTTAACCAAACTCAGACTTCGTTTATTGCATTGGAGAGGTTGGAACTTGGAAGGCTAAGAACCATAAATCATTGTCCTAACCTTTAGAACATTAGTGGACAATCTCAGTAATTGCTGGGCTAGTTGTACTTTCTCTTCCTCGATCTCCTGTGGCATTATTCACTCATGTATGTAAAATTTACGTCATATTTAGCTACTTCAAAGTACAACACATCACATTACTTCTTTGGTAACTGACCTTCAGCTTTATCATCAGACGTTGTTCCTCATCCAAATTAATGCTTTTTTTTGCGCCAGTAGAAGCACGAAGACGTGCAAGGTCTTCTTTGACACGCGAATGGAAGATGTCTGACTTCCGGAGCTTTGCACTGAGTTCTTCGTTCTGTATCTTTAACTTGTTATTTTCCTCCTGTTGCATAATTCCACGATCAGTTATATATTGAAGATACCTTGCCAATTGTGAGCATTGTTATATCCTCTAATAATTTCTTCTAACTGATATTTTTAATATTTTAGAAATAGAAAAAACATTTAATCATTGTTTACTAAGAAGATTAGTAAAAGATATTTTGGAATTATTATTATTATTTGGATTCAATATTTTTTTTTGCTGATGTATTTGGATTCAATATGTTGACAATAGTTTGAGATCTGGTGCTGCGAAAATAATTTAGGAACTAGGAAGCAAAAACATCTGCTTGAACCTTGAGTAAAGTAAAATGCTGACATATTACCTTAATTTTAGCATGGTGATGAATACGCTGCTGAAGGTTTTGCTGACCAGACAACTTTTTAATTTCTTCCTCCAGTTCCACTACTTTATTCTTCTTACTTGCATTTTCAATCTGCACAAAATGAGGACAGCAAGGCCCGCAAATTAGAAATGGAAGAAAAATAAAAGAACCTAACAAAAAAGAGTGAGAGAACAGAAGTTTAATCATCTACCTTCAGCATTTCATTTTCTGTTTTTAGTAACTGATCTCGCTGCCGAAGGTTTTCCAATGCAATTTGGACAGCTACCAACTCTGATTGTTTCCTATCCATTTCTTGTAGCCATCTAACAGATTTGGATTCAGAATCATAAGAATTGTGTGTATAGGAAAAAAAAGCTAATAACCTCCCTGTTTAGCATCTGACATTTGATTCTCAAACCCCACCCCACCTCTCAAAATAAATCTGAAATTTAATTACCCTTGTCTCTCTTCAATGAATTCATTCAGCTGCTTCTTTAGCTTAATAACCTCCTGTTCCAGAAATGAACAAGCAATTCAGCTTAACTTAAGCTCCAGCATAATAACAGTGCTATCTAGTCCAAAGTTTAGATTACCTTGTCTTGAGACTCCAGAGTAAGAAATTTAACTTTCTCTGTAATCTTCTCCGCTTGTTCATCATCAATTAGTGACTGCATTAAGGAAATTTAATTAAAGATGAGCATCAGTGTGCGACTAGAACTCTAAATACTCTTTTGTTAAAAAAAAAATTTTTTACTTCCATTTTTATCTCTTCCTTTGTTTATGGGAATGATTCTCCCGTGTCTACCATATTTTAATTTCAAGTGCATAATTTCCTTTCAGAATAATGATAACATGAAAGTTTAATTTTTGTCCATGTATACCATACATGAAATATGAAAACAAAAAGACATTGCGAAAGAAATCGCTAAAAGTAGACTAGTTTACCGCATAAGAGGTCATATCCAACTTCACTCCAAGTAAGTCTCGAATTACATCATGTGTCATGCTCTCAGCAGATGCTAATTTGGCATTCAGTGCAAATATCTGGACAACAAAAAGGAAGGAACAAATTGAGGCCCATAAAAGCAAAACCAACCACTGTAGAATATTCAATTTAAGAGAAAATCAACCTCTCTCTGTCGACATGCTGCCTGGGCTTCTAGTTCTTCAATGCGCAGTCTTGCAGCAGACAGCTCTTCAACCTTCTCATATTTTACCTGTTGTGCCAAGCCCAACCCAATGCATTTGAAAGGAGAACTAGAACCTCGAGACTTGGTGGCATTCTTCTCAGACTTGTTTGACAATGCATTGTGGGAATTAGCACTGGTGGAATGACTAGAAAGGCCCTCCGGTTTGACTTGCTCAGCCATGGCTTCCAATGCTTTGAACTGATTTAAAATAACGAGATACTTAATAATAATAGAACTATAAATAGCCTGTAAAGAAACTACGAGCATAGTTGGTACTGCTGAACTATATATAAATTATAACTAATAGCAACCAAGATCATTTTATTTTATTCCACACAGTTACTAACTTTCTGCTTGTACTCCATGGCCTGTGCTTCAGCATGCAAATTTAGCTCTGAAATATGAGCTTTTATTTGTCGAATCTGTCAGACAGCCAACAAAAAAGATGAATCTTTATCTGTTACGAGAAACTTCAATCCAAGAGACATGATTAGTAATGTTTTAAAAATCCTACCTCTGCATCCTTTCCTGCTAACTCCCTCTTAAGAACCTGTATGTGATTTAGGGCTTCATTGAGGCTTTTCTCTTTTTCATCCAAAAATCTACAGGAATTGAAATAGAAACAGAAAAATATTTTATATTTATAGATTAGCATGGTAGATCTGCATATGCCTACGATAAAGAAGCCATATATACACAAAAAAAGGCATATAGTTGGGAATAAATGTCCAAAACCTTCTCATGTCACCATCGACATTTCTGACATTTTGCATCTGATCTTTTAATGCATGTAGCTCCAACTCTAGATCTTCTCGTTGTAGCCTCTGTCGTTCTGCTTCTCCTTTAAGGATGTCAACCTGAACAAAATAATTAAGGAAGTGTTATACCTATGAAGATAGACAAGCGTCTTGTCAAATATCACCATAAAAAAAGACAACTCACTTGGTTTTCTAGTACATTTACAGTACTTTCCAGCTCTTCAACTGATCTCGCTAGAAGTTTCACCTCTTCTTCCCTGTCTTCAGCATAAATTTTTCTCGATTCTGCCACCTGTAATTATGTAATAGATATCAGACAGGAACAAGGAAGAAAACAATCATCCAGCTAGTTCACCATTCTTTTCCTTTGGCTTCTTGAATGAAAATAAATGAAATTCTTTTTCAAAGATCAAACTTTTAATGATAGGTTATCAAAATCATAATTGTACTATATATTTTGCTTCCCTTGGCACATGAATCTCTCTATAGAATTCTGATTCCCACAGTTTAACTAAATTGTATAGATGCCAGAGTTGAGAAATGTGCAAAATTTTGTATCTCTACAAAAACTGTACAAAGTTCAAATCCCAAATTGATATGGCTTTCTATGTTACTTGGCATTAAAATAAATATATATATATATATATATATATATATTGACAAGTTAGAACTGTTGAAGTCTTGAAGATACAACTCCTTGTGTCTTATGTTGAAGATACTAGATAACAAAGTTCTTCATGTTGAGTCATGGATTATTCAATAATAATGTCATGGAAGGAAAACATGATACATTTTTAATAGATAAAAGCATTACCTTCTGAGCTTCTTGAACAATTGCTTCATTAGCTTCAGCTTGTGCTTCAGCTTTTTCAAGCCTGTTTTTGAGGCAAATTACTTGACCCTGAAGCTGATCCCTCTCATTAGTGACATCATCCAGATCACTACTCAGATTTTTAAATGAATCATTCATTTGGCTAAAAACACTGTTCATTTCCAGGATTTCATCTTCTAAGCTCTCTGTTATCTTCATTCTTTCTGTTAGCTCATTGTCAGCCAGTTTTCTCGCTGTCAAGGCGCCTTCAATATGAGTTCTAAGTTCTTGATTTTCACTGACTTGCAACACTAGAGCCTCACGTTCTTTTGAGAGATCCAACTCAAGAGCTCTAATTATGTCTGATTTGTCCTGCAACTGAGCTTCAAGCAATTGACAGTTTGCAACAACATCAGCAAGTTCACCTGATTTAACAGCTAGCTCCACTTCTAATGCCTCCATTGTAGCCACAATTTTTTCAACTTCATCTTTTTGGTCTTTATTGTTTGAGGCAGATTCCTGTAGTAAGCTCAGATCATACAACAGTCCTTTTACTACATCATCCTTTCTGGATAACTCAACCTCCAGTAAGTTCTGCATTCTGGTTAAGTCCGAATCCTTTAGGTTCAGCTCATTCTTTAGTCTGCAAGATGAATTTTCCAACATATAGTTTACTTTCTTTAACTCTGTGTTTTGATGTTCAAGAAAATAAACCTGTTGGAAAGAAAATTCAGAAGCCACATCCTTCCCAATGACATCACCAATTACTTTATCATAATCAGCTTCTAGATCAAGAATCCTATCCAGCAGTCTTTTCTTTGCCTTGTTAGCTTCAACAAGTTCACCCTTCAATGCATGATTAGAACAAGTAACATCCTTTAGAAACTCAATATTTTGTTCAAGGACCTTGTTTACTTCACCCATCTCTGTAATCCTTAAGACATTCCGGTTTAATTCTGTTACTAGGTCCTTCCTTTCCACTTTTCCCTGCTGAACTTCTCTTTCTAATAGGGAAACTTCAACTTCCTTATCCATCAAAATTTGTTTTGCAAACTCAGTTTCTACTTGGGAAAAGATTGTTTCTTTCTTCAGTTGCTCAATTAATATGGAGTACTTGACAAAATGCTCCTCCATATTAGCTATATTACATGACATATTTTTCAATTCAGATGCATGGATAAGTGATTCAAAGTCTTTGGCATACCAATCTGCCATAAAAAATTCGGCCTCACATTCAATGGCCACTACTTTCTGTTTCAGTAGTTTCTCTTGATCTAAAAGGGATGTCACAATATCTGTATTACTCACATCCAATTCCCTCATCAGTTTAGCAAGTTGGGATCCCATTTCATTCGACCTTTGCAGCATCATCTCCTCCTGAAGTTGTAGGTCTGATATGCTTTTAGCAAAATTATTTAGCTTGATGGTGATTTCTCCAGCTTCAACTTCTTTCTTATTAATACGATCAAAACTGTTCTTGATGTCAGCCAGCAGTTTCCCTTTCAAGATTCTGCACATATCAAGCTCTTGCTTTGTCCTATAATTATGTTCCTTCAAATCACTTATGACAGAGTTCGATTCACACAAGCCGTGTGAAAGCAAACCATTTTCTGCATGCATCCCTGTTACTGTTTCCAGTAAAATACCCATGTGACAGAGATGTAGCACAGACATAGCACAATCTTTAAAAACTATCTCAGACCATATCTTCTCAAGCCATGGCTGTATCAATTTAGTGGAATATAAACATTGAGACTTCAAGCACTCTAAATCACAAGCTAAAGACTTGAAATTTTCTGCCATCGTCAATTGGACGTCTTTAATGACATCATCCAACGTAACAATTAGATCCCTTGTTTCTACTAGACTTGATTCAACAAGGTTCTCTATCTCCTGATGCTTCAAATCAACAACAGTTTGTAAGCTTTCAATATTGCTGACTAATGTACCCTTCTCATTGAGTAAAGTCATTTCTCTGTCTTTCAGTCTTTCTATATCTATCTTCATTGACTCATTAGCTATCACCAATCCATTGATCATAATATCTGCTTCTCTCATTGTATCTTGTGCTTCTTCAAATTTAGCAAGAATACAAGATGCCTCTTGGGCTTTCTGAGCTTGAATGATCTTTGCCTCTCCAACTTCAAGTTCAAGTGTCTGCAAAGAAAAAAGCATTGCCTTAGCATTATTCAGTCAGCAAGTGTCTATCAGCATGTCTTAACACTATTGTTATAAATGAATTGTGCCTAATTCAACCCCCAAAAGTATTCTAGCCATATTCCTAGAAGCATTGTCTTAACACTATTCAGTCAACAAGTGTCTATCAGCATCAATGGGGAATGGGGAAAGTTAATGACAACATAAAAAAACAAGTAAATGCACAATCAACACTAAGAATGACATAAAGCAAACACAAATTTCTTATTTTAGAGAATGGAATAGAGGAAAAATGAAAACAGAGGTTCAACGATGTACCTCTTTCCTTTGGTACCAATGGGAGCTGGCTTCTTTCAGAGGTTTCTCCAGGCCTCTAAGTTTGTGACTGAGTACATCAATCTTGACTTTAGATTTCTCCTCAAAGTGATACATAGCTTCTTGCAGGAAAAGTATCTGATTTGTGAGGCACTCTATGCTTTGCCGACTCTTCTTTTCAGACACGGACATCTCTTTTTTTTCTTCATGTAATCTGGCCATCTCATATTGCACTTCTTTTAAGCTTTCAAGAGCACATTCGATTTCTTTTCTCAAAAGCCTAATAGTAGCATCTCTTTCAAGCACATTCTTGCCAACTTTTCTTGATTTCAGGTCTTTCGTATCATATCCACTTTTGACCAACTGTAAGTCAGTCAGGTCAACTATATGTTCTTCAACAGAAAGCGGATCTGAATCACTGTTTTGATGTGTTTCCGAACTTGTATGCTACAATGTCAAAATAGCAAATACTGAATAAAAACAATTCACAGACCACTGGCATAAATCAAATAAATGTGACATTACCTAAAGTAATCTATCAGAAAGCAGCATTAGCTTACCCTTTGTTCACCAATATCATCATAGTCTGATGTGCATGCATCCAATGAATTTCTATTATCAAGACTTCCTGGATGGTCTGCAAAAGAGGCCATGCATGATCTGATTGAAGAGACACCATCTTGTAATGTCACTAGCTGCTCCCTTGTCTTTGAAATGGCATTCTTTTCAATATCTTCAAGCTTTTGTTCCAAAGCACGAGAATGCTCTTGCTCCTCAGACAGCTTCTGCCATAAATCATTACATCTTTCCTGCAACTCTGTTATCTGTCTCTCTGCTTGAACAAATGAAGTGGATTGGTCACTGAGAAGGACATCCTTCCTATTATTAGTTTCTGCTAATTCACTAAGCAGAATATCCTTATGCTTTAGATCATCCAGGTAACCAAGATTCACTTCTGACAATCTATTCACAACTACAAAAGCCACTGTTGAACAATTTGATGCTTTTCTGATATGATCTTCTGCCATTACCAAATGCTCCTTCAGTTGTGCCACAGTAGATGTTTTTTCACTCAATTGTGAGGTCAATAGGAGAATTTCTTTTTCATTTTCAGCACACTCCTTCTGGTGGGATTCAGTAATGACTAACGCTGCACTTCTTAAGGACTTCAGCATACACTCCATATCACTTCTTTTATTGCTTGCATCTTCCAAACATCTTCTAAGTTCATCAATTAATAATTCATTCTCAGAAATTTTTCTAACTATCATGCCAACTTGTTCAGAAATCCAGATCCTTTTCTGTGGAAATGAATTCCTTATATTCCCAAGTTCTTCAGAGGCATCAACTATTGCCTCACATCCATCAAGAAGAACCTCTTCAATCTCAGAGGTTAACAGTTCCCATTCTTCTGCCAGTGATGTGAGTTCTATATCTTTTTGGCCAAGCTCCTCCTTTAAACTTCTATTATCATCAATAGTAGTAAGCATTTTTTTCTGCAACTCCTTCAATTCAGTTTCCAGATGCAGCATACTCTCTTCCATTTCTGTTTCCTTCAAATGACTATCATTTACTTGATGCTGGAGCTGGGCAAGTTCTTCTTGCATACAGACAATTACCTCAACAGTTTCAGCCTCGGCCTGCCGACGGATTTCATCCCTCTCTTCCTCATTGGATATCTGGAATGCATGATCACTTTGGTACGACATGTTCAGTTGCTTCGCTTTTTCAAGAGAATCATGCATCCTTCTGAGTTTTACCTGTAAGGGGGACTTGTTTTCAAACTCTGGATTATTTGAAAGCAAATTATCTCTGAACTCTTTAGATGCAAGTTGGTTCTTCAAGGTCATGATTTCATGCTCTTGTTTCCCCATAAGCTCCATAAAATGGCTGTTCTTGTTCCTCATCTCTTCTATCTCTTTGATAGATAATATTTGCTGCAATTCTAAGGCTTCAATGACAGATTTTGCCTCTCCAAGCTCGTCCTTTGCATCTTCTAATTGTTTGCTTGTTTGCTCAAGCTTGTCTTTTGCCATCATAAAATCCTTATTTAAGCATATTTTTTGCTCTTCCAATATGCCACGGAAAGACCTCTCTTCCTTCAGAATGACATTTATTATATCTAATTCCAACTGCAGATTTAAAATATCATCTGTGTGTTGTGACAGATGAGTTTCATGCTTGACCCCCATCCTTGGAACTGCCTGAGCTTCAATAAATGGTCCTTTGGTAGAAACCTGAAAACATTAACGGAAAAAAATAAATATTATTTCACATGACACAGAACTATCATACATAATAAGGGGTAAAGAAACAATAAATTTGAAGATAAAGACCATAATGTGTATGAAATAAGGTCCAACTCCAAAAGAATTCACATGATTGAGTTCATCATAAGCCTTTCCACACAAACACCATTCACATGCTCCTCCTCCTATTTATTTGTACAATATAGTAAAGGACAAAATGTACAGATGTTAAACCAGAATAACAAGACTACCTTTGTACTATTTGTGCTGCTTAACATTGAGTGAAGAGAGTCTACTTCCCTGTATAAATATGCAATAAAAACATTAGAATTTTTACAGCCAAAATTTGGAGCTCCAATCTGCTTGCATACAACCAAATGGACTTCAAAAGGAGTACAAAAATAATACCTATTGAGTTTTGCATTCTCCTCTAAGCAATAATTTAAATTGCGCCTGCATTCCTGTAACTCATCGAGGGTGTTTCTTAGCTGCAATCCATGAACAGAAGCAGTCACACATCACTATTTTGAGAGGGGAAAAAAAAGGTTAAATTATTATGAAGGAATAAAACCTCTAGATCAACAAGGTTATTTTCTTTATTGCAGCACTGAGCTTTCTGCACCAGTAGTAAATGGAAACTGTTAGAAATATATTGGATTTGAACGTAAGCATGAAAGTTGATTACTGCTTCAATTAAGGGGCTATTTAAGCAGTTGATTAAAGATTACTATTCTAACAATGACTGAATTTCATACCATACTTGTACAAATATATCCCTCTGTAAGTCTGGTTTTGAAACACAATTTCAGCATACATTTTGTTTTAACAGGCAAAAGGGAATGAAATGTTCAATGGAATGGAAATCATAAACTGCTTCAAGTAATTATAGACTAACCTGAGGTTGAATATCATGATTTGAATTACCCTGCATGGAGTTTCTTCCATGATATTGAAGCAACTACAGAACGAAGGTAAATCATAGAATCTTAAAAAACAAGGAATCTAAAAGGGAAATTATTTCTGTATTAATTCTAGAAACACAAGTACCTGATCCCTCAAAGAAGACACTTCAGTCAATAAAATCTCTCTCTCCCCTTCTTCATAAAACTCTTGATATCTGTGCAAGTAATTGTAAGGAACTGCAAAAAAGAGATAATATTTCATAGTCACCGTCTTGGTAACAAACGATATATCACCTTCTAAGTTGGTCTAGAAGCCTGATATTCTCTACAGCAAACCGAGTGACTTCAGGATTTCGGTCAAGTCTGCTCTGAAGTATTTGAATCTCATCAGAAAGTGCTTTATTCTCTTCCTGCAAAAATGTGTCCGTAGGAATCGAACCAGCAAGTTGGGACTCCAATCTATGAATTTTGTCTTCGCGAAACCTAAGCATCATTTTGCAACTCCTAGTGTCCTCCTCTCTTTGACGAACCTGAGTGACAGCAAATTTATGGATAAAGAGTGAAGAGAGTTGAAATATAAAACTCCAATAGCAAGAAGAGCTCATAAGAGAAATACCAAACGATTTAATTGTTCAATTTCAGCTTCTAGTTGCTTAATAGAAATTTCTGCCATTTGTTCCCTTCTCAAAGCACCCGCAAGAGTTGTCTCCAATGAATGCAACTGAGACACAAATGATTTGAATATATAAATATTTGAAGGAAAAAAACTATATGGTCACTTCATGGAGATGCTAACAATTATATAAGTTGCTTTTAGGAGACTAGTGGTAGATTATGTTAGTTTAGCCACAAGCAGACCAGTGCACAAGAATTCACCATCATGGGATATGGGGAGGGCCAAATTTACATTGCATCGCTATAAGAGAGGTTTTCTTCCACAGCTAAAACTTGGAACAAATCAAAAGGCATTGCATTACCATTCCACTAAGGCTTACCCTCCCATAGAAACTAAAAGCATAATCACAACTTCTTATTTTACTTAGGACAGTGATCTCTTATAAAACAAATGAATAATTACAAAGGAGAAGTCCTTAATTCAATATATCTTGAAGCAACAAGGCATGAAAACAATAGAAACATTGGTTCATCCTTCATACATAAATTGTCATTACACGGGCCTTCATTAACATAGCCAAGCCTACCCATGTATACCTGTTTGTGGGACATTCTGATGCCCTTGGATTCATAATCCGGCATGTTATCTTCATGTTGGTCAACCATGTCAGTTGCATTTTCTAGGCAACAGTCTTCTAGTTCTAGTGATTGTTTTATATCTCTGATCGATGACAAAGAAAATGACAAAGACCTAGAGACATTCTGACGTCGTTTGAGGATAGAAAGCTCTTCCTGGCCCAAAAATTTATCATTTTAGTTAAATTAGCAACTCACATAAAACTTATACTACAAGAAATAACTGATACCACCTTCAAAAGTCGAATTTGATGTTGTAAAGCAATTACATCCCCAGTAGAATCTTCGTTCACCACAGCCTACAAGAACAATATATGGAATGTATAGTGATAGGTTGATGAGATTCATTCCTTTGAAAGAAATTCAGACTGATCATAGAATGACACTCACATTATTTTGAATAAGTTTTGCTCTCTGAGCAAATTTAAGTGTATTCAATGTTTCAGCAGCGCAGCTGCAAAAGTGAAACGGGTAAAGCTCCATCAAGCTTCTATGGTAACCTGAAAAGTTTCGATAAAGGAAATATAGTTCCAGATAAATAAACAAACCAGATAGAAGGGCTGACATTGGCAATGATCATTGTTTTCGAGTTTCCGCCAAGAGAGTCCTGCATTTTATGCCAAATAGTGATGAACAAAAGAACCCTGAGACTAAAGAGTCAAACTAAACCAGCATATAAATCAACCTGAAGAAGAAAAGTTAGTCTAGAGTCTCTGTAAGGGATATGCCTCTGCTTCCCATTTGCCACATCCACTAGTATCATAATAACATGACTGCAAGAATGATTAGAGAATACTAGTTACTCAATGAGAAAGCAGAAATAAGACAATTCAAAATCTTAATGTATTAAGCTAAAATGTAAATACCCCAAGGTAGATAATGATTTATTGATGTTAGCTGCTTCTTTTAAACGCTCCCCCTCAGCACCAGAAGTCTTCTGTCTGTTAGATATATGATAATGATAATGATAACTTGGTTAATACATGCATATACATATCTCAATTTCCCAGCTACACTTAGTTCAATCAACTCTAGAAGC
>NC_016089.4:14479667-14490523 GCF_000004515.6 Glycine max
TCTGTGTGTTGTGACAGATGAGTTTCATGCTTGACCCCCATCCTTGGAACTGCCTGAGCTTCAATAAATGGTCCTTTGGTAGAAACCTGAAAACATTAACGGAAAAAAATAAATATTATTTCACATGACACAGAACTATCATACATAATAAGGGGTAAAGAAACAATAAATTTGAAGATAAAGACCATAATGTGTATGAAATAAGGTCCAACTCCAAAAGAATTCACATGATTGAGTTCATCATAAGCCTTTCCACACAAACACCATTCACATGCTCCTCCTCCTATTTATTTGTACAATATAGTAAAGGACAAAATGTACAGATGTTAAACCAGAATAACAAGACTACCTTTGTACTATTTGTGCTGCTTAACATTGAGTGAAGAGAGTCTACTTCCCTGTATAAATATGCAATAAAAACATTAGAATTTTTACAGCCAAAATTTGGAGCTCCAATCTGCTTGCATACAACCAAATGGACTTCAAAAGGAGTACAAAAATAATACCTATTGAGTTTTGCATTCTCCTCTAAGCAATAATTTAAATTGCGCCTGCATTCCTGTAACTCATCGAGGGTGTTTCTTAGCTGCAATCCATGAACAGAAGCAGTCACACATCACTATTTTGAGAGGGGAAAAAAAAGGTTAAATTATTATGAAGGAATAAAACCTCTAGATCAACAAGGTTATTTTCTTTATTGCAGCACTGAGCTTTCTGCACCAGTAGTAAATGGAAACTGTTAGAAATATATTGGATTTGAACGTAAGCATGAAAGTTGATTACTGCTTCAATTAAGGGGCTATTTAAGCAGTTGATTAAAGATTACTATTCTAACAATGACTGAATTTCATACCATACTTGTACAAATATATCCCTCTGTAAGTCTGGTTTTGAAACACAATTTCAGCATACATTTTGTTTTAACAGGCAAAAGGGAATGAAATGTTCAATGGAATGGAAATCATAAACTGCTTCAAGTAATTATAGACTAACCTGAGGTTGAATATCATGATTTGAATTACCCTGCATGGAGTTTCTTCCATGATATTGAAGCAACTACAGAACGAAGGTAAATCATAGAATCTTAAAAAACAAGGAATCTAAAAGGGAAATTATTTCTGTATTAATTCTAGAAACACAAGTACCTGATCCCTCAAAGAAGACACTTCAGTCAATAAAATCTCTCTCTCCCCTTCTTCATAAAACTCTTGATATCTGTGCAAGTAATTGTAAGGAACTGCAAAAAAGAGATAATATTTCATAGTCACCGTCTTGGTAACAAACGATATATCACCTTCTAAGTTGGTCTAGAAGCCTGATATTCTCTACAGCAAACCGAGTGACTTCAGGATTTCGGTCAAGTCTGCTCTGAAGTATTTGAATCTCATCAGAAAGTGCTTTATTCTCTTCCTGCAAAAATGTGTCCGTAGGAATCGAACCAGCAAGTTGGGACTCCAATCTATGAATTTTGTCTTCGCGAAACCTAAGCATCATTTTGCAACTCCTAGTGTCCTCCTCTCTTTGACGAACCTGAGTGACAGCAAATTTATGGATAAAGAGTGAAGAGAGTTGAAATATAAAACTCCAATAGCAAGAAGAGCTCATAAGAGAAATACCAAACGATTTAATTGTTCAATTTCAGCTTCTAGTTGCTTAATAGAAATTTCTGCCATTTGTTCCCTTCTCAAAGCACCCGCAAGAGTTGTCTCCAATGAATGCAACTGAGACACAAATGATTTGAATATATAAATATTTGAAGGAAAAAAACTATATGGTCACTTCATGGAGATGCTAACAATTATATAAGTTGCTTTTAGGAGACTAGTGGTAGATTATGTTAGTTTAGCCACAAGCAGACCAGTGCACAAGAATTCACCATCATGGGATATGGGGAGGGCCAAATTTACATTGCATCGCTATAAGAGAGGTTTTCTTCCACAGCTAAAACTTGGAACAAATCAAAAGGCATTGCATTACCATTCCACTAAGGCTTACCCTCCCATAGAAACTAAAAGCATAATCACAACTTCTTATTTTACTTAGGACAGTGATCTCTTATAAAACAAATGAATAATTACAAAGGAGAAGTCCTTAATTCAATATATCTTGAAGCAACAAGGCATGAAAACAATAGAAACATTGGTTCATCCTTCATACATAAATTGTCATTACACGGGCCTTCATTAACATAGCCAAGCCTACCCATGTATACCTGTTTGTGGGACATTCTGATGCCCTTGGATTCATAATCCGGCATGTTATCTTCATGTTGGTCAACCATGTCAGTTGCATTTTCTAGGCAACAGTCTTCTAGTTCTAGTGATTGTTTTATATCTCTGATCGATGACAAAGAAAATGACAAAGACCTAGAGACATTCTGACGTCGTTTGAGGATAGAAAGCTCTTCCTGGCCCAAAAATTTATCATTTTAGTTAAATTAGCAAC
Organism: Glycine max; assembly: GCF_000004515.6. NCBI lineage: Eukaryota > Viridiplantae > Streptophyta > Magnoliopsida > Fabales > Fabaceae > Glycine > Glycine max. The sequence continues at coordinate 14,482,113 of NC_016089.4, forward strand.
TCACATAAAACTTATACTACAAGAAATAACTGATACCACCTTCAAAAGTCGAATTTGATGTTGTAAAGCAATTACATCCCCAGTAGAATCTTCGTTCACCACAGCCTACAAGAACAATATATGGAATGTATAGTGATAGGTTGATGAGATTCATTCCTTTGAAAGAAATTCAGACTGATCATAGAATGACACTCACATTATTTTGAATAAGTTTTGCTCTCTGAGCAAATTTAAGTGTATTCAATGTTTCAGCAGCGCAGCTGCAAAAGTGAAACGGGTAAAGCTCCATCAAGCTTCTATGGTAACCTGAAAAGTTTCGATAAAGGAAATATAGTTCCAGATAAATAAACAAACCAGATAGAAGGGCTGACATTGGCAATGATCATTGTTTTCGAGTTTCCGCCAAGAGAGTCCTGCATTTTATGCCAAATAGTGATGAACAAAAGAACCCTGAGACTAAAGAGTCAAACTAAACCAGCATATAAATCAACCTGAAGAAGAAAAGTTAGTCTAGAGTCTCTGTAAGGGATATGCCTCTGCTTCCCATTTGCCACATCCACTAGTATCATAATAACATGACTGCAAGAATGATTAGAGAATACTAGTTACTCAATGAGAAAGCAGAAATAAGACAATTCAAAATCTTAATGTATTAAGCTAAAATGTAAATACCCCAAGGTAGATAATGATTTATTGATGTTAGCTGCTTCTTTTAAACGCTCCCCCTCAGCACCAGAAGTCTTCTGTCTGTTAGATATATGATAATGATAATGATAACTTGGTTAATACATGCATATACATATCTCAATTTCCCAGCTACACTTAGTTCAATCAACTCTAGAAGCTGATGACATACCTTTCTGAGCCAGCCAGATCAACCAGGTTTAACCTTGCAAAACGATAATTAGTTGTAGAATCCTTTTCCCATGTGCTCTCAATTACACATGTAAAAACACTATGGGACCTACTGCTCTCTCTATTCATATTTGTTGCTGCAACTTTTCTATTAGCAGAACCCTACATGTCAGAAACTACAACTTAATGGAAGAAAGTGCATTTCAGGGCAAATATATGTGTTCGTTTAAATAACATACAGAGGGAGTTGTTTGGGTATTCCTCAAAAATGAAAAGGATGGACCCATAGACTAGTACCTGAATTAGAAGCCTTATAATGTCACTCACACTTTGAACCTCGAACTCAGATAAATTTTCAACGTAAACACCCTTCTTGACATCCTCACGCAGCTAAATAAAAAAATTATAGGAGCATTGAGAAATAATTACAAATGCTTTGACAGACATCTGATGATTGAACTACACTTACTAGCAAATTAGTAGAGGAGGGATCAAGTAGATCTGTAATTTGTTCATTGTAAATCTCCAAGAAGGAACACTTGCAGTTGTATTTTAAGCTCTCATCTCTTCGGCTTTCCTCTTCCTGGAATTTGGATTAATGATCAATACTGATTATGAAAACCAGCTTCTTATAAAAAAAAAAAGTAAATTAGCCACAATTGATGAATTTACAGCTTGGATCCGGGCAAACAAAAACTCAAATATACGCGGTGTCATTCCACGATGAGGACTAGGCATCACATCTAAATCTTCAATGTCACCAAGCATTGTATATGTTTTCCCGCTTCCAGTCTGCAAAATTAACAGACTCATTCATCATCTTACAGTTAAAAAAATGTCACTGTCCATTTCTAATTATGTTATACAACACCAGAGCATACAATCTCTCAACAGCTGGCATTGATTTTACACCTAACAACTTAGATAAATGATCCATATATTGCACAAAGAGCTAAAATTCTGCATAAAAAAACCTGAAAAAACATCTAAGCTGTGATAGGCTTTTATGATCCCTAATTCATAGAACTGCACGTGATCCTACTGACATAAATCGATATGGCAGTGGCAAACACTCCTAATTTATGAGGCATGATAACTTATTAGAGTTAATGCAGCATCACTTTTGGTAATGAGAAAACTAAAGAGCCAGTCCAGCAAACACTGATGTAGATTACAAATGACATCACAAATTCCTTTTTTTAATTTCAAATCAAAACAATATCCAATCCAATAAGCATTACATTGGAACCTGTGCATAAATTCTGTTGTTTCTCTACATGCTAACAAATGCCTAAATCTTTCTTTGTTTATAAGGATAAGGACCAATCAACAGAAAAGATAGACATAATCTCAAAAGGCGGCTAAGTTCAGGATATTACCTGTCCGTATGCAAACATGCAGCTATTATACCCTGAAAGGCAGTTCTCTACCATTGGAAGACCAGCCAATCTGAAAATCATTTCCTACAAAACCATAAACCAGAGACAGAAATCAACAACTCCATCCCATGAATTTAGCACCTCAAAAAAATATTTTCAATGTAACCACACCTGGTCTATGGTTTCACATGCAACATGGTCAAAGTTGAACCGGTTCTCCGGTTGCCCAATCCAAGTAATGCTCTGAGAGCCTTCTTGCTTCAGGCATCTGTTATACCCTTGTGTACACCGCTCCATGCTATTGAGAGGACGAACACGAATAATAACCTATGCATAACAAAAAATTCATACCACAAATCACAATAAGCACCAGAAATTCAACAAACATTCTCATCCAAATCAAATCAGCTCAATTGGAGACACAATCTGGATCACTCACCTGTACATTGTGGTTAATCCAAAACGAAGAATCTTCCTTGAGATCAAAGTGAGGCACTTCGACCGTGTTAACAACCGTGGGGGTGGAGCAAGCCGAACTGGGAACCCCTTTATATAATGCAGCATAGTTCCCCAAGCGAGCACTGAAGCCTCCTCCATCCGCCTTGCTCCGAACGCTCGAGCCAGGAGGTGGCTTTGTCACACTCTTAGTCGGAGTGCTCTGCGTGGAGTTGCTCTCAGAATAGGCAGTAACACTCGAAGAAGCTCTCCCCACAGTGCGAGGCACGCGAGGAGTCACATTCCCAACACCAGATGCTCTCCTATCATCACCGAACGACGAAACTCCTCCGTCGTGCTTGTGATTCCAACCAAACCGGTGCTTCACAATCATGCTCCCTCCGCCGTGCTTATCCGGCGTGCGAAGCTCAGCTCCTCCTCTTCCTCTCTTCGAAGGAGTCTTCTCAATCTTGCTTTCACAATGCGCATCGGGCCCTTGAATTGTGTTCAACGGAGGTCTAGAACTTTCCGCGTGCCTCTGAACTGTGGTGGATGAATCATAAGGATCTACATTCTCAGGTTCTTCGTGCTTGCTAGGGTTTCGGCGCGGGAGCTTGAAATCCCTCAGCATTCTACAGCATACATGGAAAATGAAAATGAAAAAATCACAAATGGCGCAAAATTAATTAATTAAAATGAGTTTCGAATCGCACGGAAGTTTTGAGTTTCAGTTTCAGGTACCTGAAGGAGTCGTTGCAGAACAAGATTCCGAACCGACGAATTTGAAGAGTGGTGAATTTTACTTTGGTTTTTGTTGCGTTGCTTCAATCTGAGTTAGGGATTTGAGATTGAACTGGAACGTTCAATTTCAACAGAGATCCAAAGTTATTCATTCACTCACACACTCACTCTCTCACTCTCGCTCTCTTGTTGTTGCTTGTGAGGAGTTTTTGATTTGAAAAAAATGGATGTAACGAAAAGGGTGTTTTAAGTGAACGGCTGAGATTTGATCTAGAATTCAAAAATATATAAAAGTTGACGTAATCGCGGTTTCGAGATTTGAAATGCCGGGGTGTTTTGGTCATTCCACGTGGGTCGTTAATTACAACAACGATTCAAAATTTCAACGGCTAAATGCTCTCCTGGTTTGTAAAGCAGGTGTATCCAACGCATGACTTTTTATTATTAGTATAATGTTTTAATCAATTAAATTAGTAAGTTAATTATGTTAAAAAAAATTAGTATTTTTATATAAAATATTAAAATTTTTAACATATATTTAATATATATATAAATTTATATAATAAATTTATAAGAATTTATTTTGATCTAATACACATTAAGATTATCAATTGGTAAGTCTATTATTAGGTACGTTGGGTCCATTACTATCGATTATCGAATGACATTTGGTCATTCAATGTTGGGTCCATTATTATTACTGTTTTCTACATTTTATTGCATGGACATGGGCCACATAGGTTGAATGAACTATAATAGAGTAAATCAGTATTATGATCTTAAAAAGTGTAACATGCTAGGTTTTGAAGATAAGAAAAAATTAAACAAGTTTTTTTTTTACATTTCTAGTTGATTTATTTTAGTCTTTAAGTTCAATTACTTACAAGTATTTTTGGTTTATAAACATATATTTAATACTAATACTAATGGGGTAATGAATTAGGATTTTAAAAGACTATTTTAGTATAAAAAAGTTTTATGAATTCCAAAAATTATGTAAGAATCATATTTCTTTACAAGATTTTTATAATAGTTTAATTTTAATATATTTATATTATAAGATTTAAAGGATAATACTGATTTTTTTAATTATTACAATTACTTCATGATAAATCCATCCAATGCCATATTTAAATGGAATAAAAGGATATGGTGAGAGTGGAAAATATCATTTAAAAATTATGATTTAAATACCACATGACTTTTTATATAAAAAACTTTTAAAATCTCAATCTAACTCATTCCTTTAGTCACATTTTTTTTAACATTGGACTAATATGATTGATAAATTACTTGTTCAAAGATTTATTTATAAATTCCTTAATTTTAGAGACTAACTAATTTGACAATATCACGCATTTTCAAGAATTAGAATGTTCGACTAAAATATATATCTTATTTTTATAAATATGAAAATGTTCAAAATTCATTTGTGTTTAATTTTTAGTAATTTTTCATTCTTACAAAATTAAAATATGTTACATTTTAGCTTGAAACTAAACTTGAGTAAATTCATACTAACATGTGAATCTCTTTTTTTATGTGTCACTCTCTAATTAGTTTATAGTTGAATACTCTTTTTTATGTGGACAATCATAAAAATCAAACAACAGATATTTGGTAAAATAAAAAGAAAAAGAACTATATATTAATAATTATAAAAAAATTTACATCGTCATTCAACCATAATCTATCGTGATAAGATTATTAACTTTTATAATAATTATTTTAAAAATTATATATATGATTTGTGATTGTATGAAATATAAAATTATTTTACACCAACATTAGATGATAATTAAACTAAAAAAAAAAAATCAAAGACACATCTGTCTATCAAATCAAACAACACAAGAATCCCGAGCCTTTCTCGTCGTCCTTCTCATCAACAAGCTCCTCCACTGCAATTCCTTCGGCCACACTCCGCAATGCTTATTCGAAGTGCTCAATTCAAATCCCCAAAGTTCCCGCTTCGAAGAGCTCGTTGTCACTGAACACGAACACTCTGTGTTGAACAAGAAAACGCGGACTGGGTGAATTTAGTTTTGCTCCGCGTACGAAATAATTTGGAGTCCATAGGCAGTGATGATCACTTAATCCAATCACTGAGATTGAAGCCAAAATAAAACTACCATGCACATTCAGTTTTAACGCATCATACACTTTCAACAACAAAAATAGTGGTTAGTTATTATTATGTGAAAAAGAAATTGAAAATGTGTATTTTTCGCAATTGGTTATGCATTTTTATAGGAAAAAAAATAATTGTTTGATTAGCATGTTCCTAGTTATGGGATGGTTCTATGATGACATAAACAATTAGTGGGAGAGAATTACCAAGGGAAGAAAGAAAGAGTTGAAAGGCATAGTGTAAAAAGAGAAAGAGGGAAGAGGGGCATTTCTCTAATTGGCATTTCTCTTGCAAAGTTATAAATAGAGATAAAAGAAAGTAAATTGGAAAAGATAGACATTAAAAAAGATTTAGTGCATAGATTTAAAAAAAAAAAAATTGAGATTAAGTATAGAGGGCAATGTGTGAGAAGTACTTTCAAAAACAAAAAGAAAAGAAAAAACAGAAGAGAATATTGATAATATCTCATTGAGAGAATATAGAAAATCTCTAAGTAGTGAATATTGAGAATGTAAAATTTAAAAGTTAAAACTTCCACTCTCCTTAGTCTCAATCCAATGTGTGCGTTGTTCTTGTTATTAAAATTTCTTTTGGTTGACATTTATTTGTTGCACTTCCACTATTGAATTCTTTATCTTTCATTGTATTTCGGAGAATTCATTCTAAAATAAACATTTTAAGATATACTCAAACGCCTCCCTTTTTTATATTTCAATTTTGCTTGTCCGTTGTTACTACACAACCCGCCCAACGTGTAACTTGCTGAATCCATACAGACATATTTAGTCGATAGCAGGCCTAATGACAAAATAATATGGTGGGCTTCATATTGGGCTTTTTCTGCCCATACCCCCCCTTATATGCAAATGGACAAGTGCTCCCTATCCGTTTCACATGTCACAATTTAACTGGGTTACTTTCATGTGTTTAGGTAAAACAGGAAGAAGCAATCACAGGATCCTCAATGAATGCTAATCACCCTCAGTCTCAGACGTATCAAATTAGAATTTCCTAAACAAGTTAAAGTCTCCGGTGCTCTAAAGTCTAAATAGTTAAGAAGTAATTATAATTAAAAAGCTATATATTATGCATTTGTATTTTGAATTTAGATAAAACTTAAAAAGTTTATACAAAGTAATTAAATTATAAAAATATATGTATAATAAATTTAAATATAATTTAAATTTTATATTAAATATATAAAGCATGTTCAATATTAATTTAAAAAATTAAACTCAAAATTGAAAGGAGAAATTAATAATGAAATATATCATATTTAATGAGAGAATGCGTTAAAATACAAAAAAAAGTTTCGAACTTAGGATTTTATGTGAGTTACCCCAACTCCCTCTACTAGGTCAACGTCAATCCTAATGGATTAAGGGAGGGAACACTTTTTTTTTTATCTGATAGAAGTAGTTTCCACCAAAATCAATAACTAATTTTAATATTCAGTGCCAGAATTTGAATCTGATAATACTTACTTAAGAAACATAAGCTGCTATTATTTATATTATTCGTTGTTGTTGGTAAAGTAGCAAAAATTAATCAATAATGAAAAATTTTAAATAAAAATAAATAGTTTGAAATTAATTAATTTAAAATATAGTTAGTTAAAGGCTTAATAGTACTTTTTACTTCAATTTTTCATTTTTTGACGAATTTTATTATCAACAATTTAATTTGACGTATTTTATCTTTAAATTTTAAGAAATCTATGAATTTTACCCTCTATCATTTTACTCTTAACATAATAACACTTTTTATTCCCAACATTTTTATTTTTTTGTAAATTTTATGCCCAATTTTTTTTTGACAAATTTTACCCCAAATTTTGTGCTTATTAATGAAAATTTGATTAGGATAAAATTAATAATTTTCAAAAAGTTGGAACAAAACTTGTCAAATTAAAATTTTGGGGTTGAAATCGTTAAAATTAAAAAAAAATGAGGGTAAAAATGTAATTAAGTCTTAGTTTAAATATGGATATTTGAAAGAAAAAAAATTCAAAAGTTGAAAGTATTTATTTCAAGAATGTAAAAATTTAAAATGTTTTATATAAAAACTAGTATTTTAGCCTGTGCATTGTATTCAGTAAATATTTCTTTATATTTAATATTAAAATAAATAAATCCTTTTAAATATATAAAATATATTATAATTAAATTTTTAATTAAAAAAATTTAACTTATAAATTATATTTTAGATTTATGATAAATAACTTATATTATGATACAATACTATTTTTAATCATTGACATTTTTTTATAAAAAAATATTGAAATTTAAGTTAGAATTAAAAATATAGATTAAAAGAGATACGAAATTAAAATAAATCTTAAAAATGCTATGGCCAAAGAAAAATAGTTAAAGAATACTCTAGTTTTAAAAAAATTATTATAATTTATATAAAAAATAAATAGAGAAACAAATGATAAATTACTTCAAGAATCGTTCTTTTTTAAGTTATTCATTAGCTAATTTTAACTATTAAATTTTAAAAAAATTAATAATTTAAATGGAAAATAACTCTAAAAATGTTATTCTTGGAGTAATTTAATATTTTCTCTCCATCCCCCCCACACACACATATATATATATGGACTTAAAATATATATTAATAAATTTCTAAAATAAAAATATAACAAATGCATGCTTCTAAGAATAAATTACACAAAATTTCCTTAATGTTTTAAAAATTACATTGACCTACCTCCCTTGCATTTTTAAAACCTACAAACCCCCTAATTATTCACTAAATGTTACACCGATCTCCCCTCACTCATTAACATCATTTAATTATTTGACATTATTTCCAAAAATACCATCTCCTCTAACTTTGGAACCACTTTCTTCTTCTTCCCTTGACTC